>NW_013667543.1:55225-56982 GCF_000517525.1 Limulus polyphemus
TACACTGCTAAATTAGGGACGGCTAGCGCAGATAGCCCTCGTGTAGCTTTGCGCGAAATTCGAAAAACAAACAAATTGTAGTGTCTATCGTGAGGAATCAAACCCCAAATTTTAGCGTTGTAAGCCAGTAGACTTACCGCTATACCACCAGGGAACTTTTAGTTCTGACTGAGCTGTGTAAGTTATTAACTGCCAGTTAGTTTGATCGTAAAAAATTCTCAACTAATGAATTTCTCATAATTTAAATAGTTTTGATTGGGAAGATCTATAAATTCTACTATTAACGTAGTTGGGTTGATGAGTGTAACTTTTCAGGGTTAAAAAAGTGCATGTATTTATACCACTGACGATTCTGCGTGTTTTACATCTCGAGGTAGATGACTGTCTTCCTGAGAAAAATAAGAGTCATTAATAAAGAAATATTTGCAAACACAGTGGACATTAATATATACTGGTTGGTTCTCTTGTGATCAGACATGAGAATTTCACTGTATCTTCATAAATTTTTCACGCTTAAGTAATCGTTTTTAAATATTACTTTTAATATTATTAGATCTAAAACCCTTAGTAGCTTCTGTTTATGGTGAATTCAAAAGTAAGTAAGGCTATTTAGATTTTTGATTGTGGGAATCTTTCATTGAACAAAACGATTTGTTTGTTTGTTTGTAATTAAGCACAAAGCTACACATTTGGCTATCTGTGCTCTACCCACCACGAGTATCGAAACCCAGATTCTAGCGTTGTAAGTCCGCAGACATACTGAACAAAAAGAATAAATCGTGTTGACAAAATATTTTTGAGCGTGCTTTAATAATATCCTGCTTTTTTTTCTCTCCCTAATTCGAAGGTTGCAAAGGAAATATCAGCGAGTGCTCATAATATTGAAGTTTTATCCACCACAAAATTGCATGTCCAGTATAAAAAATGTGGTCAAATGACAAAGTAAGACTGAAATGAACTCTAGTGAACTATAGTATATTAAAACTTGTCTTGAAGGAAAATGAAAAGAAATGTAAGGGGGAAGGTAATTAAACTCAACGTTTCCCCTAAACGACCTTCATAGGTACTTTTATATATGAGATTTTGACGACTCCTTTGTGTTTTGGAATTTATTTTATTTGTTTATTTTAGCACGAAGCTATGAAATGGGCTGTCTGCACTGTGTTTAACGTCATAAGTCCTAAAGCTTACCGCTGAGTCACTGGGGGACATAAGAATATATCTCGCTGTAGCTGCGTTTGTTTGTTATTAATTTTTTAAGTCTGATAATATTAGTGTGCTTAATTGACAACGCTTTGATACATATACTATTGAAACGAGCTCAGAACACTTTGATATATATTCATAAGATGAGAATGTTACAGTGTGATTTCTAACCATGAATTTGGAACAAATTGACAATATTTTGTTAGGCATAATATTGAAACTTTGCATTTATGTTACACTTAAATGAATTAGTATTTATATTGTATTTATTCGCACTGTGCACGGTTTTCTCTAACAGAATAATTTAACCATCATTATCGTCCCTCGTTGACCGGTTGCACATTTGCCTTAACTAATTAACTCTCAAGCCATATTTATAAATTTGGAGAAATATGACTAACTTATTTGAATACGATGTATTCTCAACTAATAGATAAACATCATATAAGGAAATCAAATATTTGTAGTTATGATCTTTTTGACGCTCAATGTGTGTTTTTGTTGTTGTTTTTTGCGAACTTGATACTACTGTGTTTATTAACTAGTATTTG
>NW_013667543.1:57002-58605 GCF_000517525.1 Limulus polyphemus
CATGTTTGGTGGGACTGGGATTCGAACCGCGACCCGCAGACTGCGAGTCGAGCTCCTTAACCACCTGGCCATGCCGGGCCCTGTTAACTAGTAACTTGAACACTTACCACTCGGAGGAAGGGCCAATTTTAAAGTGATTAAGTGTTCAGAATTATTCGGAGTCAGAAGAGAATGACAAAGAGAAACAAGTTTGAATTCTGAACAGATAGAATTGTCAATTAGGAACATTTAGTATATGGCGTATAATAAAGATAAGCTCTGGAAACGTATGTAGATATTTAGTTGAGTGTATGTATAGGCAGGATTACTTATCAAACTTGAGAGTAGTCCTGATATTTATTTGAATAACTAAAATAATGTATACGAATATGTATTTGTGAGTGTGTATGTGTAAATATGTGAAGAAAGCTAACAGTTTAATAAACTTAGCACTAGTTAGGTGGTTAGACTTAAAACTTAAATACACGTTAATATGTTTTTGTTTTTGGAAACATTGGTTGTAAATATGTGAATAGTTTGTAATTTTGGATAAGAATATTTACAGAGCCTAAGGAAATGTCAATAAGAGTAAAACAAAAGTTATAATTAAGGTTCTTGCGTTTACAGCTCAGAGATCCTGTAGGGCTCATTATGTCAGTTTCAGTTTAAAATTAAACGAACTAAACGGTTATACACTAAAATTAGTCAAACGCATCAATGATGAAACTAACTCTTCCTACAAAAAACAAAACAAACAACACAGATTCATATATTGAAGAAAACATGAAACATAAAGTAGAAGCCTAGGAGAGAAAATGAAAATAATCTTCCACAGATTTAACTCAAAAACAATATTAAAAAAAAACAACTCTTCTTTAAGAAACGTCAAAATCAAAATCCTCTATTCCAAAAGACGTTAAAATTCATGGCGAACAAAACACAATGCGATCGCGAAACACAATAAAGGGAAACCAACGCCAGTTTGTGCTCGTATTAAGGAACATAAAAGAGATGTCAAAAACTTCAACACTAACACTTTTCCCATAGCGTTTCATGCCATGGACAAAAACCACAATGCCCTCTTTGGTAATTTCAAGATTATAGATAAGGCTGAAGATACAAAATACAAAAAGAAAAGGAGCATTTGTCCAAGACAGTGGACCACCTTATGGTATTAACCAAAACTTCAAACACTCAGTCAGTAGCTGTTTGATTACTTTTATCAACAACATCAAGAAATGTTTCTGACAATTTTTCTATTTCTTAAGCCTTATTTATTTTGTCATTATTGATACATATTATTGTATTATAGGTAATTTTTTCTTATATATGTATGGGTGTATGTGTGTGTGTGTATTTATATATAGGTATTTTTGTTTAAATATTTACTCTCAATACATACAATTTAGTTTGTTTCATTTGTTTGTGCTGTTGCTATGTGATGCTTTAGAATTATACTATTGTAAAAGAAAATGATCACATATGCTTCCACCCTAGTCCATCATTTCAAAATTATGGAGAGCTAACGTTATCAAATAGCTCTCGAGTAACATTGCGCGAAATTCAAACAAGAATCAACAAAGGATTTGCTGCTTACACGGAGGAAGAGGTCTCAGAGTACCTG
>NW_013667543.1:58822-71646 GCF_000517525.1 Limulus polyphemus
CATTTATTTAAATAAATTAAAGTGTGAATGTGAATGACAGTTGCTCGTAATTTTATAGAAAAAGTTACTCGAGAAAATTACTCGTAAGAGGTATCTGTAGCAGTAATAATATAAGTCAAAATCTCCTTTTCACTTGATGATATATATATATTATTTGCATAATTGATTGTTTATAAATTTCCTTAAAAAGGAGGACCCCAATTTTAAGATATGAAAATATGATTGTATCCTGATTTTATATTTGAAAATTTGGTCCTCCTCAATAGCTACATGTTATATTAAGAACAAATAGTTGATACAAGCTGGAAAACTGTTGTTATATAACAAATCTTTCGTACAAAGCATGTGTTATTGTGTTAGAATTTCAGTAATAGTGTAAATAAAATATTTACCAGAAAAAATGGTCTTCTTACGATGGTCTTAAAAAACATAAAAAACAACATGCAATGCTAAGTCACAAGAAGCTAACAGATCATTGTAAACGTGTAGGGTGATGATGTCTAGTTGAAGCATTATTTTGTTCTGTAGGACTGCCCACATATTTCTATTTGTCAAAGTGTTACATAAACTAAGGTTTTTACATTGTAACTACTATAAAAACTTACTCAGCTGATTATTGTTTGTGTATTATCTTATTGTTTCATTACCTTAGCCACCCATATCGCTCGTTCCCTTTTTGCTTTGTTGTATAATGTATACGATTTGCCTTTCTTGATATTGTTGTCACATGCTACTTATGGTTGTTTTGTTGGTTTGGATTGTTATAAATTTCGCGCAGAGCTACATGAAGGCTATTTGCGCTAGCCGCCCTAATTTAGCAATGACAGACTAGAGGGAAGGCAGCTAGTCAACATTACCCACCACCAACTCTTGGGCTACTCTTTTACCAACGAATAGTGGGATTGACCGTAACATTATAACGCCCCCACGGCTGGAAGGGCGAGCTTGTTTGGTGTGACGGGGATGCTACTTACGCCACTAATATTTTTCGAACACGATATCTTTAACAACACTGTCACTACACGAGCAGATCATTTGCCCGAAACATTATAATAAATGTATTTTTCTTTTAACTAGTGTTTGGGCCAGGCATGGCCTAGCAGCTACCATGCCGGACTGTGGATCCGTACGGTCTTCTTGCTTCCAAAAAAAATTCTACTCTGCATTTTGAGGCAAGTGATACGTTATAAGAGTGACAGTCAAATCACAGTTTCCGATTAGAGTAGCGGCAGTTCAGTTAATTATTTACTCAAGTTCATTGTACGTGCTTGCAGCAAATACCTGGTTTAACCAACGTACAAAACAGTAACATTGCAGGATTTCGCTTTTTATAATTTTAGTCTTTGTCATTGGAGCAATCCAATACAGAAATTTCACGTTTTCCAAGATTTAAACTTCATTGCTTTGTCTTACTCGTCACTATATAATAAGGATTTGTTTGTTTGAAGTTAATCACTAAGCTACACAATGGGCTTTCTGTGCTCTGTCCCACCACGGGTATCGAAACTCGGCTTCTAGCGTTGTAAGTCCGAAGACATACCGCTGTGCCACTGGGGGGGGGGTTCTATGAGTAACAGAAACTTGCACTGGATACTTCAGACAGTCAAAAATTGAAGCTTTGACGCAGCAGTTTTTCCAGTTGTAGCGTATCGCATTCACTCCCCAAAATGTAGAACAACAACCGCACAAAAAGATCAAATAGGGGTTTCCTTTTAGTTGCCGTATTTAATATTTCAACAATTTCTACGCAATACATTAACTCTACTAGCTGTATTTTGGGCAGGTGGTATAATGTGAAAATTCTTCTTTAATTAAAATTGAATGTTCAGTTTCACTAAGTTGAGTGCATAATTAAAACTAGGACAGAAATATTTTAAAAGATATATATATATATACATAGCTATGTGAACGTTGTGGCGAGAAGTGGAATTATTGCGTTTATGTATGATAAGTGCATAGTTATACGAATATTTGCGTGCAAAAAATAGTTTAACATTAAAGTCTTACGCACTTCGCATACCTATATAAATAATGACCTGTGAAAGTTGAGTTGAATATATGAAATTCGATTTTGCTTGAAACTCCTACCTTTTTTTATAATCCATTGATATTATCTACTATAGCCGAATAGAAACGGTTTACAGTCGTTTGCCATCCTGATTTTTTGTCCGAATCATAAGGTTAAAGTTCACAGAATTTTCACATCAAGCGGCCTTTGACATATTTCAAGATGATTTATGAATGTAAGTACAAGTTTAATTAATCTGTATCATTAATATATATATATCATTAGGCTTAGAAAATCACAACAACGTACGCAATTATAGTATATTTCACTCTAAATCGCATAATACAGATTAATATCAATAATTTGACCTCTCTAGTGTCTTCAGATTTGGTCTCCAACACATGTATATCACTGTGTACATGTTTTTCTATGTATAAAGTTGGTCTCCAACACATGTATATCACTGTGTACATGTATTTTGTATGTGTAAAGTTGGTCTCCGGCACGTATATGCCACAGTGTACATGTTTTTGTATGTATAAAGTTGGTCTACAACACATGTATATCACTGTGTACATGTATTTTGTATGTATAAAGTTGGTCTCCAACACATGTATATCACTGTGTACATGTATTTTGTATGTGTAAATTTAGTCTCCGGCACATATATGTCACAGTGTACATGTTTTTGTGTGTATAAAGTTGGTCTCCAACACATGTATATCACAGTGTACATGTTTTTCTATGTATAAAGTTGGTCTCCAACACATGTATATCACTGTGTACATGTATTTTGTATGTGTAAAGTTGGTCTCCAACACATGTATGTTACAGTGTACATGTTTTTGTATGTATAAAGTTGGTCTCCAACACATGTATATCACTGTGTACATGTATTTTGTATGTGTAAAGTTGATCTCCAACACATGTATGTTACAATGTACATGTTTTTGTATGTGTAAAGTTGGTCTCCAACACATGTATGTTACAGAGTACATGTATTTTGTATGTGTAAAGTTGGTCTCCAACACATGTATGTTACAGAGTACATGTATTTTGTATGTGTAAAGTTGGTCTCCAACACATGTATGTTACAGTGTACATACATGTTTAATTTTGAACATAAACAGTGTTGCCCTACATTTATGTAAAGATTGTATATTGTTTTTCAGTTCCGGGCCCTACGATAATTCTTAAGGCCTTTTATCTCTATTAATAAACGGAAATTAACGGTTTTGGTGGTTTTATCAACTTGACATTGTTTCGTGTTTTCATTTGATTAATGAAACACTATGTCGCCTTATGTTGTTAAATTTCTAAATGATAACATAAGTTTTTAAATTTCCCATTAATTTTCAAGTTAATTATAAAATTCCTCGGCATGAACTCAATTTGTAATTATTAGAAACATATACTCAGTTTTGGTCCATCAACCCATGTGGGCTATAAGCCAGTTTTGAGTTATACGATAGTGGGCTATATGCTAGTTTTGAGTTATACGATAGTGGGCTATATGCCAGTTTTGAGTTATACGATACGGTTTGTACTGAACCATAAAGTATTACAAACACCTGGTTATCTTGTATGAATAAAGTGTGGGACGGACCAATTTGACACCAAGCAGCACAGCAGAAACAAAATCAACAAGGAACCCTGGGATATGAGAGCCCACTCAGTTCTGAAACACTTGTAAGTTGACGATGATCTGTTGGAGGTTCATATTGACTTCCAATCCGGCTTTCAAAGATCCAGATGGAGTGATTATGGAGATTAAGTTAGACAAGTAGAAAGTGCAGTGTTTTACGAACCATTCCTGAAAGATTCTGGCTCTATGCATTGAAGCATTATAATCTTGGAAGATTCATCCTGTATTGAGGTAGTGTTGATGCACGCGGGCAGCATTTGATTGTTTAGATGCTTAACTAACATGTGGCAGTCATTCTATCCTTAATTAGGGGCGTGCGCAGGAGTTTAAATTTGCTCACTATTGGAGGGAGGGGCCAAATTAAACACATACATATATATATATAAGTCATATCAACACATACACGTACATCATACGTATAGAAATAAACGACATTATGCTGACCAAAATGACCAAATTCGTCTGCACAGAGTTATTAGAGGGCAGTGACCCTTACTTGCCCTCTTTGTGCACGCCCGTGCCCTTAACTTTTATATGGAACCAAAGTCTTAACCAACGAAAAGCGCCAGCACCAGACTGTTGATTACCACAAATTCTAAGTTATATACTGGTCACGGAATCGTTTCCATATATAAACACGACTCAGTGTGGGGACGAGTGCTAAACATGACTCATCAGGTCATGTTGCTCATCTCAATTGTCTGAGCTCCAGTTGTGATTATCAAAACACCATTGTTGGCGCACAAACTTTGTCTTTCTGAAGGGAGCTGTTTCTGAAGAGAAACTCTACTGTGAAAACCTACTTTATGTAATCTCTTATCCTCGTCTCTCTTCTTTTATATTAGTTTTGTCAATAAAACATTAATTTCAGCCGGGATTTTAACATCTGTGGTGTTTCGAGTCTTCTTCACTAAACTTGTTAGCACTATGCGGTCCCTATCCGTTGGTCGTCCGTACGTGAGTGTACCATGCGCTACACAAGCAATTTCAATTGCCTCCTACAGTTATGTCTCTTTGAAAGGCTGATGGGTTCTCTCTCTGCTCATTTTTGTATGTACAGATATGAAATGGACTAGCTTATGTACACAGTCTTAACAATTAAGTAACTCCATCTGCACGTGGAGATGTTTTCCCTTTTTGTATACGCTTGCTTGATTTCATAAATTCTGGTTTTCTCTATAGTATACACACTTTCGCTTTTAAGATCTTGTAGGTCTCTCTTATTCAAAAAAGGAAATTATTTATCCGTGCAATACTTAGTTTATCCTGCATATATACTTGTCCTTTGTTTGATCTGCCAAATCCAAGTTGTATTGACGTGAACTCAGAATCCAAGTGCATGTTCTTTACGTTAAAGTTGTATGTTTTTAGTTTTTTCTAACCTTGTGGTAGAATGCGAAACATATTTCTACATTTAGTCTTACTTGAGAAATGCATGAATGCCAATAGGAAAACATTTATATTCGTAGATGTACTGTTATATCCACAAAAACAAAATAAAACAACAGCATAGAGATCTCAGATTTTCAAGAACTAGAAGAATGTATAATAAACAGTATTTCAACACATCCATTGCCGACAACGCGTTTCGCTCAATCCAGAGCTCTTCAGGCCGGCTGGGATACAAGGAATACAGCAGTGGTCGGAACACTATTTGTTTGTTTGATTTGTTTTGAATTTCGCGCAAAGCTACACGAGGGCTATCTGCGCTAGCCGTCCCTAATTTAGCAGTGAAAGACTAGAGTCATCTAGAGGCAGCTAGTCATCACCACTCACCGCCAAGTCTTAGGATACTCTTTTACCAACGAATAGTGGGATTGACCGTCACATTATAACGCCCACACGGCTGAAAGGGCGAGTAGGTTTGGTGGGACGGAGATTCAAACCCGCGACCCTCAGATTGCGAGTCAAGCGCCCTAACCACATGGCCATGCCAGACCGACACTATTTGTATTAGCCATTTTTGTAATTGGAATTAGTTTCGTGGTTTACAAGTATCACTCCTTAGCCCTATAATCGTTACCAACCAAAGACAGATAACATAGTCTTTTAAGAGACTATTTTTTATTGTGTATTTTGACACTCAAAGGAACTTGTATGACTGTTTTGTACAAATATAGATGGATATATAACTTTTATCAACGGCATATAGACAGACAATAAGTATAATTATAAGAAGGGAAAACGGTCATGTTTTTATATTTATCTAGGTTTGATAAGGCAGTTTCTATCCTTGCTGTATTTCTAATCCATATACTATTAGTCTGTAGGTTATGTATATGTATTTTTTTAATTCTGAATATAGTTAATCATTATGACATGATATTTCTTTCTTTCTTTCGTATGGCTTGAGAAGATTTAATTAATTATCTTGGAAAAATCAATAAGTAACATATAAATTGTAGCCCACTCGTTGTTTTTAGTGAACAGATTTTTTTCTCATGTTGAGGAAAGACTGGTCTTTAAGCCAAAGTCAAAAATCTATATAGAAAAATTATCATATAAACTGACGCCGAGTCTTTTTGCTCACATGAAAAATGACGGATGGAGGTCCTATTATATTACTAGCTAATATCTAAGGGGGAAAGAGAGGATATGGTGTTGACGTCTGATCTTCTCGAGGAAGTTCAAGAAAACAGATGATTGACCTATGAATTTGATCTTCTTATATTCACCGGTATTACTTGTATATACAAGATCTTTTATCATGGTTAGGAATAACTGCTAACAGGCGGAATATAAAACAAATAGCATGCATAATTCATTCCTGTTCACGAAGAAGATGGGGCTCACTTTTCAAGATAGAAATGGTGAAATTCAGCAAATACTCGAGGTTTTTGTTTGAAAAACAACAACATATCATAACCATTTGAAGATACATATAATACATGTATGATGTAATAGAAGTTAATTACAATCACACACTATTTAGATAAAAAAAGGTTATTCAATAAAAAAAATATCATAAACATATACCCTTTTCTTGAAACTTTGTAGGGGCAACTTTTAACATTTTATTGCATGCTGTTAATACTAAAATATTCTGGGTATTTAGTACAAAATATAAGTTCACTAGATGCGAGTTAGAGTGAACTGTAGTCCTCAGCTGATTCTGGAATGGGTTTATTACCGGTTAATATAAGCTGTTATTTGTCATCTAGAAAATCGAAAGGTGAAAAAGTCATTGAATTATAGCTGGAAAGCTTTACAAACTCATAACATTTCTGCAATGACGACTTTAAAAGCGGAAGTTGAAATAAAATAATAATAATAGTGGTTACATGCTGAATAAATGTGTTTAATCATGGATTTGTTTTAATAAGTTATTAAGGGAAAATAAAAGCATTACCGCGATATTTAGAGACAAATACAGGACTGTATGTTAGTGGTAAAACAGTAACAGGACAAAAAAGAGGAACGAGGCTAGTCCTCTGGTCATTGGCTGATGTGGTAATTTCTGCTTATGTGATAGTTATCGTATAAGAAGAATCAGTCACAATAAACGTTTACTTCGTGTGCAATGGTAAGAAAGAAAATGTGTTTAATTTTTTTTTTCAGTTCTGTATGTCTCGCATATGCGTGAGGTAAGATAATGAAATATTTCAAGTCATAAATGGGCGTTTTAGTACATTTACTGAGAGCCTTTTGTATGGATAGCATTAATTTCTAAATCGGTTTTCGATCCCCCATTTGGGCAAAACACAGGTAATCCAATGTGTAGCTTTGTGCTTAACAACAAAAAGTAATAATTGTATGTGTTTTTCGTACTTTTAACCGACCGTTTTGATGTTAAAATCTGTTATAGCTATCAACATGAAATTACATATGTGTACGTTATGTTTTATGTTTGTTTTAACCCTAATATCGGGAGTCGATCGTACAGAGATTATGTTTTGGTCATCACAATATCTGGCAAAGGAATTAAGTACTAGTTTTTTTTTGTCAACGATAATAGAGTTTTGAACTTTACGATTTTTGTGTTCATCGGTTCACCTCTTGCAGAGAAATCTTCATTTAAAAATGAGTCCTTCTCTCCGTTTGTATCAAGATTTTGGTGAAAGACCATTACGTTCTGTGAGGTTATTTATTTATAGAGGACCTGTTTTCAATACTAAACTAGTCAAAGATACACTGGGAATATGTCCGAAATTTCCAAACGTTTCTTATTAGTTTCATTGGATGAGGTCTTTCATTCACTGAACAATCCAAGAAACTGATTATAATGAAAGGAACAAAGTATCTTATTCTTATTATTCTTTCTGCTTCGCAATTTTCTTGTCCTCATTTGACTAGATTCTAGCATTTTTGGTCCACCACTCTTTCTCGTCGTTTTAACTTCAACGGGATTCCATTGTGATTGCATCCACAATGTTTGAAATTCATGCAAACATCACACTTTCTAACCATAAACTGGTAACTAAGACTAGGATAAACATGAGCATTTATTGTTGTTTCTACCAAGTGCGTAGAATGTTCTAGATGTCACGAACATGTTTCAAAACCATTCTCACAGTGCAAATCAAGCTGCTGGACTGAATTATATCGGAGAATTAACATGGGCGTCATCTACGACATTCAAGAATTCAACGAACAGTCAAGGAAGGAGGTAGAGGCCAAAAGAACGATCAGAGATCAGAAGGTTCAAGGTCAAAAGGGAATAACCCAGAGTAAAAGTAGTATTTTCATCCATTACCAAAACAACACTTTGTGAGTTTCAATGCGTTTTTTTGAAACAAGAGATCTATCTCTAAACTTATGAAAAAATTTATAAGAGAAAGTGGTCTAATGGATTTTCTTTGTTCAAAGTTCCCGCCAAAACATAGCAATTTGTGTATAATCGATTTTTGGTTTCAGGTTAAAAATGTTCCGTTTTAACATTTAAGAAAACTATATTAGATAGTTGTACAGAATATTAAAGTTTGTTTTAAACCACCCTTCTAAATATCAATCAACGCTGCAAGGTTGACATACGATATTAGATCCACCGAAGTGTTTAGTTATTACATCTCAGGGTAACTATATTTTACACTGATTTGAATAAGAAAATAAAGAATATACTCCCTCCCACTCCCCCGAGTCATGCTTTTAATTTTGATGTCCTGTTTATATTGCAATGGTGTTGACTAGACTTGAACCAGTTTGCACCAAACCGAAAATACTTTATATACAGTGTTTTTAATAAGGGTGGGTACGTAGGGCCCCCAATGGCACTAGTATGTCTGCACACTTATACCGCTATAAACCGGGTTTCAATACTTGTGGTGGGCAGAGTACAGGTAGCCCTTTATGTAGCTTTGCGCTTAACAACAACGACAATTGATACGTAGGTTGATAAATATGTAATAAAAATATCAAAATAATTACGCTGCTAAAAAACCAAACACCTAAAATTTTGAACAATTTATATTGATATCGTTAGAGGTTTTACAAGTTAGAAACTTATTTCCAACGTGGTAATAAGTATAAAAAAAGAATTGAAATTCCAGTTGGAACCGCTATAAAAGAACTCGAGAAACTTTCAAACCAAAACAGAAAACTTCTAAAACATACGAATAAAAAATAATAATAACTACACATGGCAAAACGCATGTAAAAAACAAATAGGGAAACAAAGTTTACTGACAGTAATTTATTTAACAATGTGTATTTGATTTTGCGAATGTAGAAAAAAGCTCACGTATACTGAATGTTTCAACAGATACAGTTCAAAAGCTGATCAACTGATCAGTCAGTTATTATTTGATCACTATAAAAGTTTATGAAAAACTTCTATGAATTTCCTGACGTAAATATATGAGAAATTTAAGCTATTGTTTGAAGTACTCACCTTATAAGATCATTTAGGCGTGACCAATCATTTTCAATAGCTTACCTAGTTACTTTTTTTGCTCTAACCCCCATCCCCACCCCAGCAAATATTTTGGATATGATGACAGTACGATGCCGATATGATTTATTATTTCTTTATAATATACAAGAACATGGGTACAAAGAGTATTAATATTTAAAATTATTTGTGTCTAATATTTTGTTTTTGACTGTAACTTTGTAAACATTACCAGAGTAGATTGCTCGTGATACTTTTTGCGGTTCTATTTTCACACTTAACTATTTTCTATTTTCAAACTTAACAACGTATGGGCTTCGTAATTATTGACTTATGTGTCAAAATACTGTTTGTGTCGGTTAGGTCTCACTCTGAAACTACGTATTCAAATATAAAGATTATTTTGTAACTGTGCTACGGCACTGCTATTGTTTGATAACTTTTCAGAAGTGAAATTGTAGCGGGTATGCATTGAGATTGTTGTCTATAGAAAGAAGAAAGGGTTTTTATGTTAATGTTAAGAACTTAGTGTTACTGGCAATGAAAGCGACACTTGTTGATTGTATGGTAAAAAAATCATTGACTCAGCACGGAGCTGGAAACAGCGTCTTGAAATTAAGAAAAACAGTAGGATAAGTCTTAAACTCAGACCTCATATTGCCTGACCAGAAGAGAGACAGAGTGATTGATTACTTGTTTGCTCGTACTAGTTACGTAGCCAACACCTTTTTCTACATTACCATATTCAGGACTTATGTCATAAGTTGCACGTCAATCTACAAACTTTCCAACGCTTAGCAGCAAGTGAGAAAGCTTCTTAATTTGAGAATACAGATGTCAAGAAGGTCAGAGCCCCTCATCCCTCCGTGGTATCTGATGGTTGGATATATTCCTAATGAAGGAGAAGAGTAATACATGTTATGGTAACTATTTTATACATCGGGTTTTTCATTTATTAACATTATTGAAATGTCTAGAACGTTACAATTTGCAGGGCAGCTCGATTTCCAAACATTGTTTCGCTAGTTAGTAGGTCATCAGCCTTCTAGTTGAGCTCTAAGAACTCATGCAACCGTGACTGTGAATGGAACAACTGCATCCATTTCAGCTACATCTTCATCCAGGTGAGGACTTATCAACATCTAAGGCTTCTCCCAAATACCTTACCATTGCAGCAGTGGTGGACTGAAAGCACCATTGTCAAGTCCAGGCCATGCAGTAGAATTTTTAGGCTGAACTCTTTAGAAAGAACAACATCCCTACTGGGGTATAGACCATAAAGAGAAGAGCAATCTGGGGTAGCTAAAGAATTGAAGAAAGTCAACGAAAAACACGTCAGATCCAGAAAGGAACGTTTGTATTCAGGAAAAACTTTCCACAAACTATAATCAGAAAATCACCAGCTGTCTTACGATGTAGGTTGTCAGGCAGTACCTTTTAATGTTTTTTTATTTTGAAGTTTGAGTACATTATATTAAAATTATTTTGGAGCTTCACACGTCGTTACGATCCATGTAACTTCATCTGTTCATGCTCTGTGTAACAATGTGTATCTTGACAATAACCCTGCAACACAATTTCTATTGCAAAACGCTTCGTCGAAAGCCTGTCCAAAGCACATACTCTCCTTCTGTGGATTTTCACACAGAAATCCACAAGTGCTGCGTTCATTGATTTGACCAGTATATTTTTGTATGGAATATTTCATTCTTCAGTTGCTTGAGGTGTAAGACAGTTGAATAGGAGGTATGACTGGAAGCCATATCTTGGTGAACCCATACCCTGTTGGCCTCGTGTCCAGATGGGAATCCTTCTTGATTATATTGCTTACTGTTGCTAGTGGCACGTGATGGCTTTTGCTACTGACCTTTGTGTCCGTGGATTCCTACCTGTCATAAGACGCCACACTTCGCTTCCAAGATTGAGGTATGGTTTAATCCAGGTCTTTCTTGGTATACCTGGTGCCTCAATTTGAACTATATGTTTTTGTTTTCCATTGCCATAAGCAAAAGAGATACCCATGTCTTGGGGATTATAAATACCCGATAAGAAAACATCTTTATGATCTAAATTTATGAATATTTTGTGTTGGAAAGTGCTGTTACATACATTTCCGAAAAGCATTCAATTTGTGGTGACATCACACAATCTTTATAACGCGAAATAATGTGAAATTGTAGTTCTAATATTTGCTGTTCCACCTCCATTTTATATCGGCTGTGATTGTCATGTGACTTGTTGATTTGCATATTTTAGACCTTTTTCGTATATCGTGCTCGAAAATAAGATGCCCTAAGGTATCACAAAGAAGTAAAATATTATACTGCAGTTATTGGAAGCTGTGAGCTAAAAGGATAGAACTTTTTTCGAGCTTAAAGGATGTCTTCCTTATATAACTTGCAAAGTTGAAAAGTGAAATTCACGCTTGGTATGCGTCTGATTAAAGCTAGATTGTGAGAGTATTGGTGATAAACGTTGAGAGTAAATTTCGCCTATGACACGTTATAAAAAGTTCAAAGAACATTTTCTCATAATATTGTATTTTGCTCATTGTATAATTTTTGAAAAATGCGAAGTTGTGTTTGTTATGTTGTTCTCATAATAGAATTATATAAGTAAAATATAGCATTCTACGTACGTGAAATTTTATCCTATTGATAAAAACAAACATTTACTTTTTCTTCATTCTTCATTGCTGTAAGTCAACTTTAATGTATACCTTGTAATTTATAGAAGTGCATTTTCTTTTTTAATGGGTTCATAAATAAAAACGTTAACTAAGAGCGGATTTCAGTTCAATTGTACGTCTTCCAAAAATGTAAAATAGTATATATATATAGATTTATTAATGGATATGAAAGTCTAAATATTTATTATATAGCTGGCGAAATGACAGAATTCATGATATAACTTCTAACAGATAAATGTAAAATAGTTTGTTTGTTTTGAATTTCGCGCAAAGCTACACGAGGGCTATGTACGCTAGCCGTCACTAATTTACCAGTTTAAGACTAGAGAGAAGGCAGCTAGTCATCATCACCCACCGCCAATTCTTGGGCTATTCTTTTACCAACGAATAGTGGGATTTTACTGTCACATTATAACGTCTCCACGGCTGAAAAGGCGAGCATGGCCAGGTGGTTGAGGCACTCGACTCGCAATCTGAGGGTCGCGGATTTGAATCCTCGTCCTACCAAACATGCTCGCCCTTTCAGCCGTGGGGGCGTTAGAATGTTACAGTCAATCCCACTATTCGTTGGTAAAAGAATAGCCCAAAAGTTGGCGGTGGGTGGTGATGACTAGCTGTCTTCTCTCTAGTCTTACAGTGCTAAATCATGGACGGC
>NW_013667543.1:72124-75828 GCF_000517525.1 Limulus polyphemus
CAAAAGTTGGCGGTGGGTGGTGATGACTAGCTGTCTTCTCTCTAGTCTTACAGTGCTAAATCATGGACGGCTAGCGCAAATAGCCCTCGTGTAGCTTTGCGCGCAATTCAAACAAACAGATTTACTGTAGAATTTATCACTGTACTGATTCTAATGTGCCATTTTTGTCCAACGTTGAATAATTTTTTCACTGCAAAAGTCACATACATAACTTTTATTTTGACCTTGAAAAGTATAGTGTTAAATAAATGGGAAAAATAGCATGTAGTAAAATCAATAATGCTATAATGAATTAAAAAGTCATAAATGTTGTATACTTACTTAATACTTTTTTACGATCTGGACATTACTCATCAATGAAATATTTCAGGCAATTATCTCAGGATAATAAACAATATATGAGTCATTTTGCAACATCATATATGTGTCTGTGTGTATATAAAAATAAACCCGGCACTGGAAGAGTCATTTCTCTATACACATGGCAGTGAAAAAATCAAAGGTTTCTATGTGTTGCACCATGCAGGTGACATGGTTTCTGGCGTTAAATATTCAGGTTCCTTTGCACCAAGTTGAATTACGGTTCAGTTTCTGATTTGGTTTTAAGTCTTAAATTAAGGACAGCCAGGATGCTCTAAAGTAAAGGGGAGGAAAGTTTGGATATGTAAGATATCACAATAAACCTTTTATAACATGTATGTGGATATATATTTATTTATTCGAACAATATTTAAATATTTTAGTACAGAGTTCTGTGCTAGTTACAAGTCACAGACGAACAGGATGTGCCCATCCTTGAACTGTACTAATGTTCCCTTAATAACTATCTCGTATGTTTGTAGGTTGGGCCCAAAACTTGTCTGTTTTCACGTCTGGCCAACTTGGTGGGTAATTCATTAAGATGGTCTTAATGACTTGTCTAGTCTGTTGGTTATATGTTTAGATAGAGAAGTCGGAAACTCTGATTTCCCCTTTTTTGTTAATGTGATGACATGGAATTTTGGAAAAATTCAGATGGTGTTTAGAATTACAATATAATTTTCAGCAAAGTCGGCCTACATTCAAAAAGTCAATCTGAAAGTGAACAAGTAAAGTTTTTTGTCCTAAGGTC
Source organism: Limulus polyphemus (assembly GCF_000517525.1). Lineage (NCBI taxonomy): Eukaryota > Metazoa > Arthropoda > Merostomata > Xiphosura > Limulidae > Limulus > Limulus polyphemus. The sequence continues at coordinate 73,236 of NW_013667543.1, forward strand.
TCTGTCTACCCATAGTTCACGTGCCCGATTGGTGGTTTATTTGTTTTCAACAAAGTGTTCAGTCTCTTATTTCTTGGTTGAGTTATATTTACTACTCAACTAAACAAGACTTAAAGAACCTCGTGTTATTGTAGCTTAGTAACTTGCCTATTGAGCCCAGTTCATCTAAGAACACAACAAAACCTCCAACATTTTGAACTGTATACCTACTAGACAAAGTAATTGATGCCTTTGATATGCACAGTTTGTTACTTAATACTTTGACAAGGAAATGAATGAAGATAGTGACTTGAGAGGTAATTTGATGCATCTTTCATAAGAGAGAGAAAGACTGGTTGATTTTCAATAGTAAGGAGCGACTACAGTAAATTAGTAACCACATTTCAATTCAGTGTAAACAATGGTAACATTGTTTTTGTGTATGTTTTAGACTTTTTTATAGAATAACATCTTTTTTTGTTGTTCTTACACTTCCTATTGTACAGACAATAGTTGCTGGTGCGACTGTTGGCATATATTTAGGTTTTATATGCATGACTCAGCATCTGCCTGCTAAAGTTTGGCAGAGTAAGTGATCAAGATAAGAGGAGGTGTGTATACTATTGGTAAGTAGAAGGGAGACACTTGCTAATATATTCAAAGTTGCATATTCTATGCGAATGTATTCAAAGTTGCATATTCTATGCTAATATATTCAAAGTTGCATATTCTACGCTAATGTATTCAAAGTTGCATATTATATGCTAATATATTCAAAGTTGCATATTCTACGCTAATGTATTCAAAGTTGCATATTATATGCTAATATATTCAAAGTTGCATATTCTATGCGAATGTAAACAAACCCTTTCCTGAGTGTTTCCTGTAATGCCCTGTTTTCCTGAAGGGTACATTTCTATTAATGTGAGAAACATTATGTCTTTTATTCATATCAGTATATAGCATCGACGGAAATAAAGTGATTTTAAGGAATGTTTAACTGTACGATCGTGAATAGTTTAGCTTTCATTTCTATAACTGGTCGACCTCTTTTAGACCATGACAAGCGACAGGAGAGACCACGACTCCTATTTCTTTTGCGAGGAGAAATGATTCAAAACAGTAACTTGTAAGTTAATAACTAATAATGTTGTTGAAGGTAAGACGTGTAGATTTGAACTTTTCTAAAACATAAAAAAAAAATGTAAGTTGTTTTTGTAATTAATTATAGTCTGATGAGCGGATTTCCACAGTGTTAACTGTTTCGTTAGTGAGCGGGTAATCCCAGAACATAACACCTTACGAACTTTTATGGTGTGTGACATGCGTCGATTGCAAACAATGATATACCACTTGTATAGTGTCAGAACAGCTAATAAATAGCGACTAACAGTATATAAATATCGAAAGTTTCCTCGAAGTAAGAACAGGCTAATTTTATAAGTGGTTGAATCAATTATAACTTCTTGTACGGGGAGAAAGATAATTGATTCTTTCTATTTACTATAGAAAGTGTAATTCTTTTGCTTGGGCGTGGTCTTATTATGCCAGACTGGGAAATATGAGGGTCCGAAATTCGCTTCCCTTTGCCGCTAAATCGCCTTTAACTCTTTGGGTTTATGGGTGAGTTATAAGGGTGTCAATCAAATAACACGATGATCAGTTAAGAGTTGTTCAATAGTTGACAGTGAGCTGTTGAAGACTGCCTTCTCTCTGGTTTGTCGGCCCGGCATGGCCAGGTGGTTAGGGCGCTCGACTCACACATCCGAGGATCGCGGGTTCGAATCCCCGTCACACCAAACATGTTCGCCCTTTCAGCCGTAGGGGCGTTATAATGTGCGGTCAATCCCACTATTCGTTGGTAAAAGAGTAGCCCAAGAGTTGGCGGTGGGTGGTGATGACTAGCTGCCTTCCCTCTAGTCTTACACAGCTAAATTAGGGATGGCTAGCGCAGATAGCCCTCGTGTAGCTTTGCGCGAAATTCAAAAACAAACAAACTCTGTGGTTTGTCAGTTCAACATTAGAGAGACAGATAGCCTTTATGTATTTTGGGGCGAATATCCAAAAGAAACACTTCTTGCGACCAGTTAAGCGATGACAAGTCAGTTTGAAACAGATGAAGATAGAGGAATGAACGGAAAAAGAAAACATTATTTAGTTGGTCCATGAGCTGTAATGAGGGGATTTGAGAAGCTAGTTCAAGTTTATTTACTGGTCACGTGCTCCTATCTATATATACTTTAAATCTTTATTTTCAGAGACCCGAGTCTTTAAGTTTCATTCTTCATTTAAAAGTTTTTTCATTCTCTTCTTTTTTTTAGATTTTGTTTTATAAAACAGAAAAGAATGTCCAGAACTAAGAGAAACTCATTTTTAGTGGTATATGAAATCTTTTGCAAAATTAAATAATTTTTTTTACTGCATTATGATTCAAATTGCATTTTCATGTATAAACTAAGTGTAAAATGATCGCATTCAGTGCTTAAATAATACAAATATATTTGTTTATTTTTAAATTATAATAAATAATTAAAAACAACGTTTTATATTTACACAATATTTACCAGTAAGTCATTACATTGATATATGGCGAGATTTATTATACTTTTTTATT
>NW_013667543.1:75838-79039 GCF_000517525.1 Limulus polyphemus
AATAAAAAAGTATAATAAATCTCGCCATATATCAATGTAATGACTTACTGGTAAATATTGTGTAAATATAAAACGTTGTTTTTAATTATTTATTATAATTTAAAAAATTTTAAACACAAGTTCCGGTAGTGTATATATTTGTTTTTTCTAAATGTATTCTAAATTGTTGTTTTAAAATCGATGCTCTTCAGTACACGACCATAATCGTGCAAACTAAATGTCTATCATGTCTAACCATCAATAGTGGAAACTTCAATTCCATGAAAAATCAGGAGTAGTTGCATCTAGGGCTAATTTCAGCAAAGCTCTAGCTTTAAATAAAATAAACAAAACATAACTTTATACGGCCTAAGAGAAGTTATACGTATTCTAGTGCTCTTCGTGTGTTTTCTAGGGTTTAATGTTACATGATTTATAGGTACGACTTCTGTGGATTTGTTTCAGATATTCGCGCAAAGATACACAAGGGCAATTTACACTACTCTCCACTCATTTTGAACTGGTATACCAACAAACGTCGACTCTTGAGCTACTATAACCTGATCGACCAGTGGGACGTGACCGTCACTCGTATAACACACTCAAAGAGCGAAACGCGATTTAGTAGGATTTGACGCGAACCGTGGACTCTTGGATTCAAAGTCCAGCAGGCTAACTATTTTGCCACATCAGATGTATTTTCTTAAAACATTTAATTTAAAAAAAAGAAGATTTTTCGTCTCAATGAATGAAATTTTTTTAATACAATACTTAGTAAAGGATTTTGATCAAATCCCTATCATAATATCTGAATGGATAGAATATTAGTTAAGCTTAATATGGTGTAAACTTATTAAAAATATTATTTAATGTAATTCTTTCCTTTTGGCTTTTTTTTTCTAAGTGATTGATCAGACAGATAAAAACCGAAAGAATAATCCAGAACTCTTCCCAATAATCATAACGTTTTATTTGTCGTTAGTCTACAAGTTTTCCTGCAATCGCTTACTACTAGTTATATATTGATTTTATTTTCTCTAGAATTAAACATTTGTGTGGAAGATATGAGTTTATTCTGGATGTAATACTTACCTCAGTTCATTTCAGTTTCTTTGTTTTTTCGTGTATCTTTTAAAATACAATTAAAAGAGAAACTTTTTTTTTGTTATTAAGCACAAAGCTACACAAAGAGCTATCTGTGCTCTGCCCACCACGGGTATCGAAACCCGGTTTCTAGCAGTATAAGTCCGCAGACATACCACTGTGCCACTGGGGGGCAAATGAGAGACAAAAGATCCTCCTTAACTGATGATTATTCAGAAAGGAAACGAGTTTTTTGTTTTGTTTCTAATAAGGAAGTGCTTTCGTAGCCAGAGCACCAACATCTTAACCTGAATTAACACAACTTTCTTGTTAGCTGTGATGTTTATCAATCTTTATCTTGAATATCAAGAATCGACTGACGCATAAAGTCAACACCATTTGGAGTTAGATATAAACGGAAACGAGAGATAAGAAAGGACTCTGAGAAAGTGGCTCTTCAAGAGTGTGCCCTTTTTGCTGGCTTTTTTTTTCATCTATCCGTCTAATGACTCGTGAAAATGGAAACATTTGATGTTGTTTTTAAATAAGAAAAACAAAACAAACAACTTGTGAGTGTAAACGTATGTGACCCTTATCAAGATATATGACAGACTAAATTAAAGGTTCATTTAACGTTTGATTAGCTCATAGAACAAACTTTATAAAACTCTAAAGAAACAAAATATATACCTAATGTTTTGGTATAGCTTTCATTAAAACAATCCGAAAGTTTAAGCCAGCATGAAAGCCAAACAGCCTCAAATATTTTTGGGTAAGTTGAGAAATTAAGATGTGTATGTGAACAAAGCTACATAAGCGTTATCCACATATAATGACATACTTAGCTCAAACTTGTCATGATAACTGATACCACTAAAAACTGTGGGTTTATTGCACGATGTAAGTTTACGTTTCTTATCCTACAGTGAGTGTTTTGATTGCTTGTTTGTTTTAAAGCAAAGTCACGTTGGGCTATCTGTTGTGTCCACCGCGAGGAATTGAACCCTAGACTTTAGCCTTGTAAGTTCGTAAACTTACGGTTGTCCCACTGGGAAACGTTTTGATTGCAAATATATCATGTTGAGTAGGATTGTTTTGCAAGACATGTACGTGTTACCACTATTACCACCTCAAGGAAAGTTAACGAAGAAATTCCATAAAACCTACGTCATTCTAATGTAGTAGAATACTTAGTCCCATGGCAAACGTGTTTTCCTGCGAAGTTCTAAACATTTAAAAAGTTTATCGTCTAAGCTAATGTGTAATGCGCACAAATGAAGAAAGGTGTCATACGAGATAATATATTAACCATATAATATTACTTTCAAAATGAATTATAAGAGTAAATTTAACAGCTATATGCATAAAAAATCATAGAGCTGTATAATATGTAACATATACGAGCGATTTGCAGGAAATGTGAAACATACACGCTATAGGATAAGGATTATCCTATGATTATTCTGATTGTGATTATTCTATATAGCTTCTGAGTCTCATTGTCTCACAGACCTAGTTTTTTTGTGTTAGTCCCTGGGCTGCTTACGACCGTTGGGGCACCTTAGATGTTAATCCATCATCGCTTATTCTCGTGCAGAATTACTCGGTGGTATCCATCTTTTCAGGTAGCCGTCCTCAGTTTAACAGTGAAAGACTAGAGGGAAGACAGCTACCCAACACCACCTACCGCCAACTTTTGGGCTACGTTTTTATCACGAATAGTGGGATTGACTGTCATTATAGCGTCCTTACGACTGAAAGGGCGAATGTATTTGGCTATGGGGATTTGAACCTGCGAGCCGCGTATTGCAAGTCGATCGCCATAATCACTGGGCCTTCTTAGGCCTCGTAGATATTATAACTTGTTCTGTTTTATGCTGTTACAGTCGGATGACGTGGAATAATTCAAACTTTTTTTTTTAAATCACATTGACTTACAAGTAAAAATCACTCAAATGTTTGGCAGCACCCTTTGAGTTACATTTAGTACACACTTAAAATTTACCGTGATGTTTTTAACAGTATGAGTCGACAAGCCTAATGAGAAATAAAACATTAAGTTTGATTTGGTCTATGTGAGGACGTATCAAGTTTAGAAAACTGAGATATGCAGATAGAATTTGATAACATATTGTTGCG
>NW_013667543.1:79692-94463 GCF_000517525.1 Limulus polyphemus
CAGTTTTATTAAGAAAGACTTGTGTCGTTAAAGTTTCGTCGGAAACGAAGTTACGGAAAGTTAATTAACAAACGGAGACGTAACAATATCATCAAATTAAGTAGCATTTACTCAAGACACACACATAACCACACCAATTGACTTTTCAAGAAAAGTAGGGAAAATATTTGATAACAATACACATTAAACATTTAAATATATCAAAAGTTACTAAAATTATCGAATACAAAATTGCAAATACTCACCAACTGAACAGACACCTAAATAAATTGTATTATGTTAGTGTGATATGAGAAGTTGATGTAGACTAGATGTTCGTTGATTGTAATACATGTTTGTCACCAGTGGCGTAGCCAGGTTTTCCACTCGGGGAGGGGTGTGTGCAGAAAATATTAAGGGGGAGGGTACATAAATTAAAAAACTCAAATTTATCTAAATATTTAATTGTTTGTTTGTTTGAAGTTATGCACAAAGCTACACAATGGGCTATCTGTGCTCTACCCACCACAGGTATCGAAACACGGTTTCTAGCGTTGTTAAATATTTAATAAAATGGTCATTAAGTCAAATTAAATGTAATAGTGTTTATAGAGGCTATATATTTACATTAAATGATACATAACGAGTTTATTATATATATATATATAAAAGCTGAAAAATAGTATGTGATCAATATACCTAGATTTTTCAGGGTATCCAGAGTTTATTAATAAGAGTTTTGAGAGATGGTCTACGAATTACAATTACTACTTAATTAATAAAATGTTTCTCTCTATAAACTGCGATAAGTGTTCAAAATTGTAATTTGGATAACACATGGAGACTATAATATATTTATAACAATAAGGTTAGCAAACAAATTTAAGCCCACAGCGTAACAGATGAGAAATAACCGTTAAGACAAAGCTCGTATATATTTCACGCATGTTCAGATGTTACTGAGTGCAGACATAAACTAGGTAGTAAATTGGGCAATAGGGCTTTCCAACCTTAAATTGTTCTCGACAGTCAGTTATTAGTCTATGTCAAATAACTGAAAAAAAAGGTATTGAAACTCCCCCTGGTGGATTTTAACTTCACACGAAAAAATGTAAAGTAAATATTTATGTTTCAGCCTTTACCTCAATGCCACTAGCTGTGGTTTTCGCATCCTCATTACAGATCAATCAAGCCAAAAGGGGGAAAGACAAGCCAATAGGTAGTGTATTAATAGACATAATACCTATAACAAACAATTTGACGAGATTGCACTTTTATTGTTATTATTATCTTACCTTTCTATTAAATTTGTTCATTACTGACTTCAAATCACAAATGAGTAAAATAAGATTTCGGACATATTTTTTGTCTTCTACAAGTCATTACCAAAGAGATCTTTTGTTACGTTTTTAAATTGTTAGACTTTGGTACAATTGTGGTGAGTTTACGATAGAAAGCAGTAATACACGTAAGTTAGTTTTGCAATTTTTATGCATTATTTCACACTAAAAGAAATTTTATTTAAAAATCAATAGTGTTTACTTGAGTACTGAACTCGTATTAAACCTAAAGTGTGACCTATAACTTCGGATGTTATTTACACGTTGCACAACATTTTTGCTAACAGTAACAGCCTCCTTTGGAACTTCAATATGTGGAACTATTAGGTAAAACTGATTCCCTTCAAGAATTACAAGATAGGTCTAACAGAATAACATGAGGTTTGATTAGGAAGTATATTAAAAAGTAATCCAAAATTTTCTGATTTTGACAGAGTATGAGAAAGAAAGAAACTGGCCACAATGTAAAGCATACAGTGAAAATAGTCTTTAACGCAAACACAGTGAGGGTTAAACAAGTGAATAAGACAAGAGATAGCTCTTTTACTGGATAGTTAACACTCTAAACTTGTGTGGCGGAATTATTAGTTAAAAATAGTTCAAAGGGCAATAAAACAATAAAATTAAGTAAAAACAGATGTAGACTGTTGGGACTCTTTAAGTTGTTTAAGATAAACAATTGTAGTCTTATATTACAATCAGCAGTCATTATAGAAAGAAAGAAAAATGTAAGTTATATTTATTTCGTATTTTTTATGGTGGTTTCAAGATTGGTCAAATCAGTCGAGTCTTTCTAGAGTTAGGGTAGAGAAAATAACAGATAAAATATAAAATTTTACTGAAGAAAAAAAACGTTTGATAATTATTTAGGTTTTAGAGGCTACACAAATGAAATTTGAAAAATTTCAGATCAACAAAAGTATTTTTAATCTTAATATGAAACTCACTTGTCACTCGGAGCAGTCAACACTCTGATTCCATATATTCACAAATAAATCTCTAGTAAAACACCTAATTCAAAAATTGTAATTGTAATGTTTACTGAATGTTTGGCAAATTTCGTGAAGATACATATATGGAAACTCTGATGGTTACTTCGTGGTTACAAGGCTGGTCACATCGGTTAACACCTTATAGAAAGAATTAATAGACTTATGAATAAGTAGTTAACTTTGATGATTAGAAGACTAGTACTACTTAAAGAAAAAGCTTAAACTTACGAAAATGACAGCTTGAGTTTAAGAGAGAAAGCCAACTGAGAAGCATAACGTTATATACATGAAGCTATAATGATATTATTCTTTTAGAACATGTGCAATAATCATGTGACTATTGCTCATTCCTAATGAAACATAAAGGAGATTGTAACCTTTAGATATCACCTAGCTTGCTAGTGGAAAAGGTTACTGTCTACTTTCATAAAATATATACAACTCTGCAAGAACCTTTTCCATGACAAAGATGATGCCTCTAGGGAATAACACAAAAAAATAGGTAGCAAGGGCAAAAGGAATTTAATGACTTTCTTGAACAATCTTTCTATGTTAATGCCTCAAGTACCTGAAGAATTGAATTTTTTTAAAGAACTATATGAACGCAAGAGGATAGTAAACAAACGGTATGCCTGCATACAACAAGCATACATAATCAGACACAAGCATGTGTATGCTAGAAGCTCCTTGTTTTCAAATTTCTAACAGTGCATACATTATAAACATATTGTTGTAAGTTATATTTTTAATCACAACATTATAGAAATTTGTATTGTTATTTAGTTGCAAGGAAGTTTAACATATGGCGATGGGCATTGAGTTAAGGACTATGAACTGCTTAAAAGTTTAGAAAACAATTTGAGCCATATATAAAAAGTTGCTTAGGATACATTGGATTATTGAGCCTATTAGTCAATTAATTAGTAATCAATGTGCGATTTAGGCAGTAAATGAGTCAATAGATTCATGGACGAGAATTCTTGCAGCATATTGTTCAACACTGGTTCTACAGCTACTACTATTTGACCTGATCTTGTAAAGAAAGCTGGGGAATTGTTTCCATGAATGAAACAAGTAAGTTGATTGATGCAAACAGCAAGTGGTCATAAAGTTTGTTTCAGCAAGAGGAAAATGGGAAGTCAACCTCACTGTGGGAAGCTTCTCTACACAACATAATGTGTGGGTATTGACATGGAGGAAGAGTGCATATTGTTAATAGATAATCAGAAACTTGGATGTAAGTTTAAACTCGATTAAACAGTTCCACATTCTCTGGCCACAAAATCCCTGTGCAATACACAACAGCTACAACACCAGAGGTTGAACATCCAGTGACAACAAGAATAGTAATTATTATACCACTAAAAAGTGCGATATGTATACCTAGACTTTTTAGAAACAACTTTAGGTCTATTAACAAGTCATGATTGAACCAAATACTCCAGCTTGTCATGAGGAATTATTGGTTTGGAGAACTCTCTTGAATTCTTGATTCTATTTGACAATGCAAAATGTGAGGTTGAACAATCAGTACTTCCATACTAATGAACACTAGATGTAGTCACCTTAGAAATAAGATGTAGGAAGTCTGATATTAGATTTTCAAACTAGGAACTTACCACTTCACTTACAATTGATATTAGAAATGCAGCTACAATATGTCATTTGGCCAGGTGATTTCCAGTTGCAAAACAAGACGTGACTCTAAAAAAATGAAAGCCATGATAGAACAAGAAGTAACAAAATCGAGTAGTAGTCCTCGAGCATCACTTGTTGTATTTCTGAAAAACAAGGATGGATCTAAAAGTTTTTGTGTGAACTACAAAAAAAAAGAATGAATGAAATAATGAAGAATGCCTCTATACTGCCTAGGTTTGATTCTGCTGTGGATGCTTGACCTGGGTGAAAAGGGTTTTTAGCTTTAGATATGAAGATTGGATACTAGCAGGTAAGGTGATGAAGCAAGTCGAGAAGAGGCAATTGGTACTGTAGGAAATGGGTTGTGGCAATTTGTTGTGTTGTTATTTGGGTTATGTAATGCACCTACAAGATTTCAATGACTAAAGGAATGTGTTTTCCCTGTGGTGTCTTCAGATGATGTAATAACATATAGAAAGACTCTCATTGATACTTGTGGTGGGCTAAAAATTACTTGGTTGATTGAGAAAAGGGGGCCTTAAGCTGAATCCCAAGAAGTATAAATTGTGTCAGTGATGGATGACTTTTTTAGGACATATACAAACAAATATTGAATCTGTTCAGAATTGACCAATACTACAGCAGGTTCACGAGGTAAAAATATTTATTAGACTGTGCTCCTAATATCATCATTCTTAAGAATAATTCTCTGACACAACTCGCCCTCTACACAAAGTACCAGAAAAAACAAATGAACTGTACTGGACTGGTGATCGTGAATAAGCATTCAACAAACTGAAAAAAGAAATAACCATTACTCCTGTATTAACATTATCCAACTCCTGATGATCCACTCTTAATATATATACCAGTAATTTTACAGTGGTAACAGCGTTATCACCAGTACAACATAGGAAAGAAAAGAACATGTGATCACCTACCTTAAGAAAGCAACGAATTCTGCAGAAAGTAAATATTGTACAACTTGGGAAAAATTCCTTACTGCTGTTTGTACCACCAGTTATTTCTATAATTACCTATACGACAAAAGTTTATATTCCAGATAGGTCACGAAGTATTGAAGTGACTTATGAAGGCCAGATAGCAAAATGGCTCCAGGAATTTCAGGAGTACAGTTTCAGCATTGTGCACTACCCTGGACGTAATTTTGGGGATTGTGATGAATTATCCTGAATAACTGTTATCAGTGAATAAGGTAAACACTGTGAAAAAGATTGAATCACAAGCTAATAAAGATAACCAACTTAAAGTACAACTGAGTAGAATCCAAGATGATGAAGAACTAATGTGATCTAACATGCAAACTGAAAGATGTATAAGCAAAATATAAGAGTATTAAGTCAATTATTCAGTAGATCAAAAATGACGTTGAATAAACCTGACTCTGATTTGATACAGCTCGCAGATCAAGATATACTGGTAACAATATTGTTTATTATGAGAGGGCTTGCTATGGCGAAAATGGGAAAATACAAGTGGAAAGATATTAGAAGTTCAGTTGATACTTCCACATTCACTACTATTAGAATCACTCCATTACTGCCACAGTCTTTCAATGGCTAGATACGTAGGTGTTAAGAAGATACTGGAGATGATAATAGATTGATTTTAGTGCGTTCAATGATGAAAGTCAGTAGAGAAGCACTATAAATCACGTGAACTGTGCACTGAGTGAAAATATCCACAAAGGAAACAATATGGACAACTACAGCAGTATTGTGTTGGAGTACAATTTGAGAGAGTTGTTTATTAATGTGATTGGTCCTCTACAAAATGTCGTGAAGCTTTTCCCAACTAAGAAGTGGAAAAGCAAGGAAACTTGTCAATGAATTTTTCAAGATGTGGGGTGCCTATTGATTTTCACCCAGATAAAGTAAAGAACTTTGGATCAGCCTTATTTGCAGAGATATATCAAATCCTTGGAAAGAAAAGAAAAATCAGGACAACAGCCTTTCATTCCTCTTCTGATTGACTAATGGAGAGATACGACTGTATTCTTTTCAACCATTTAGCCATTTACGTTGATAACCATCAGCAAATGTGAGATCAAAATCTTTTATACTTACTTATGAGTTGAGAAATAACATCACATTAATCTACAGGTAACACATAAGCATTGCTAATTTTTGGAAGAGAACTAAAAGTGCCTCTGGAGCTAATGTACAAACACCTGAAGACCATAACTCATAAGAACCTGACACATAGTACGCAGGGAGACTAAGAAACTTTATTAATGTCATACATCACTTTACTTGAGAAAGATTTAAATCTGCTAGTGATAAGATGGAAAGTCATTAAAATGTAAATGACAATAAGATTAGATTCTGTCGTGATGTTATGATACGTCTATACAATTCACACCACAAGACAAAATAAACAATATTGTGGTTTATACAATCGAGATATACAAGCGGTCTAAGCCACGAAAAATCGTGCTCTGCAATCATTTTTGGAAGTTTGCTGGCAAGAGAATGACTAAATCTTTTACTCAGAGACGACTTTACCAGAGGTAAGAACCCAAAGTTTCTGTCAAGATCACTTCCAATATATCACAAAGAATAGAAACATCAGTGCATTTCCTCAATTATTTACCAGAAAATAATTTGTTTAATAACAAAGCTATGTGAGGATAAAGGAGGTGTTGTCATTCTAGTTCGTACAATAACTGAAAATATTTGTTGACTAGATGGTTTAAGAATGATAATGCAGAACATTTTTTCACATTTCGATAATGATTGTAATGTTTATATTTAGAATATTAATGTTGTTAATTGTCAATAATTACTATATTGTTAGTTATGGAAGTTTAATGTGCGACTGTTTACTTTGAACAATAGCATTGCTCAAGAGAATTCAGAGAGGGGCAATGTTGTAGACTATATTTCTCATCTAGACATTTATAGAAACTTGTTGTATAGCTGAAAGGTAGTTTAACATAACATGACGAACATGCCCTTATTTACTAGGACTTTTTGAAAGTTTAGGAACCAATTTGAGCCTTATATAAAGAGTGAGTTAGGCTAGATTAGATTATTGAGTCTATTAGTTAACTAATGAGTAATCAGTGTATGATTTAGTCAGTTTATCTGGTACCGTCAGCCAATTAATTAGTTAGTTAATTCAATGCTTTGCATATTGATTTTGTGTTTCAATTTAGAAATAGAGGTATGAAATTAGCAAGTAAGACAGTTTATTGGTGAAGTTAAGGTTGTTGTTAAGCATTTGGTATGCTAAACATGGAACGTGAAGTTGAAGAAACAAATAGTTTATCTTGAAAGGACTGGACTTTTCATTATTCGTTTTACTGTATAATACAAAAGAACTCGCCCCAAAAAATAGAAACCAATATAACAATACAAAAACAGCAACAAGGAATTACTTAATGCATTGTTTTCCAACAAAGACAATACTATAAGTAGCCCCCAATTATTTTCTCCACTGGCCAACTTCAGATGATGACAATAAAGCCAAAGGCCAGGTCTGAGCTTGTTAGAGAATACATCATTCCCAAATACATGTTTGCTCACTTTTGAAATATTTGATCGTAGTCCACAGAAAATGTTTTCAAGTGGCTGATGCCACCTGTTAAGAACCACTGCACTAGAATTTAAACAATCTATTTCTTCTTAAATTTTTTAGGCAGCAATGGGTAATTGTTATAGTTACCTAAGGATATGTCTTGAAAGGTGGAAAAGTAAAGTTAAAAAATGAGAATTTGGTAATTGGTTATGAAGTCGAGCCTTTCCTTGCAAATTTTGACAAAGGAAGCCATATCACATTCTATGAAGATGTAAGAAATTACTGTGAAACCACTGAAATATATGAAGGCCAAGTTCCCACTTCAAGACACAACTTCGAAACATGCAGAAGTAGCAGTCATATATGTCAGAAGAAGTTGTTCGTGGAATCAGTAGAGTACTTTGTTGGAAAATTGAAGCCATTCATTGCAAGGGATGCACCTTCGGTCAGTACAATGAATTGTCTTCAGCAGCAGTTTCTCACCTACCAGGCTGATCCATTGACTGGTGTTGATCTTAGTGAGCCCGCAGACGAGTGTTGGTATAATATTAGAAAAATGAAAGATGAGCTGGGCAACTTTAAATATGATAAACTCTCCAATGTAATGAAGTTTATTCTTGTAATACTACACAGCAATGCAGGTGGTTGTGAGAGGATTTTCTCGCTTGTTTGCAAAAACCAGGACAGACTTTTGAAGATCAATGTTAAACTCCACCTTAGAATCAGTGCTGATAAAGAAGACGGAAATGGCAGAAAAACCATGTTTCTCCTAAGAATTTACAGATGATTTCCTAAAGAAAGCCAAGAGTGCTACTTGCAGGGCTCTTAATTAGTAGTACACTGTGATTAGTAAGTATTAAGTAAAACATAATTAGTAGCGACACCATTTTCACTTACATTTTTGTGCTGGTTTTCTCTTTTCCTGATAGGAATTACTACTTTTAAAAACTTAATGTTGGTAGTATAAATACATTAAGTTAATGATGGGGCTTCTTTCTTCCTACATTCTTCAAACATGCCTGACACTTATTCAAAACACCTTGCCTTATTGTTAGCCAGTATAAATGGTTTCATTTCATAATGGTTTTCTGTATCCCATAATAACCTTCTATTTTCCACCAGGTATCTTCTTCATCAGTATGCATCAGTGATCTTACCAGTGCTGAGATAGAGTAGACTTGAGGTAGCTGAATGCGTTCGTATGTTTTTCAGTGCATTTTCTTTCTTAGAAGGCAAGCACAGTGTTGAAATTTCAACTGGTTTATGAAGTCAGACCTAGACTAGTTTCAGCACTCCGAAACGCTTGTTTAAATTTTTCATCATTCATTTGGTCTGTGTAATGCATCTGCAATTTTCATGAGGGTGATGAAGCATATAATGACAGTGTTGTGATGGTAGAAATGTATCTTCTATGTCAGCAGTTCTCAAACTTTAACATGAATACCCCCCTTTAATTTAAAATATTTTCGTGATACCCCAAGCCTATCAATGTGTTCATTTAAAAAAAAAGATTCCTGTACATAGAAAGCTATATTCCAAAATTAAGTGTTTTAATTCATATAATAATTTTGCAAAAAATAGTTTTTATTCTATAAATTATATAGTTATGAAATTTCGGACATGACTCGCGGATCCTTTGGGGTGTCAACGAGGGTCCCAGCTTGAGAAACGCTGATCTATGTGTTCGCCTACAATCTGTTGCAACTGAGAACCTGAAAATGGTGTTTTAATGAATAGAGAAAACAAACTCGAAATTATAAAATATTAAAGTGTGAGGTTGAATTTCTTGATTACATTTTCTTGAGTGTGGAGGTGTTATGATATCTGATAGTAATATGTTAACAGCTCCTTATTGCTAGTATTGTACAACAACAAAAAATAACTGTTTGCAAGTAAAGTATTTGCCAGAAACTACTACCATTACTTCTACTGTGGGAAACCACCATTTCTGTGGACCATGCTTTACTGAAGTTGCATATGAACGCTTAAAACTTGAAAGGTTTGATTTCATAATTGGATTACGAATTTTTGCTATAACATTATCTAGGGACAACAACACATTAACAGAGGAGGATTATCTAGACAGGTGGTAAGAGGTTGACCATTTGTTGAATGCTCAAATCCTGGACATTATGCAGGTGTAAAAGCCATTGCAGTAACTATGAGGATAACCATGTAGGCAGTGATGATGACACTAGTGAATGAGCTCAATAAATGACGTATCAGGAGCTTTAGGAGGAGAAACTGAAGAAGTGGAGACAGTTCTATGTGCGTGCTATTTGCTGTGAAATAAGATATAGCATGGTCTTTACAAAATAGAGAATGGAGCATTAATTCACTAGATCAGAGTATTTCTGATACTACTGTGAATGTGCAGAAGTGGTTTTCTGGCTCCAATTGTGTAAGTATATTGACATGTGATGTAAACAATGCACTATGTATGCTATCTGGAGGAAACACTGATTATATCAGACAGAACTGTGTCAGAATCTTAGATCCTTCTTCATGGAAAACAGCCCTTGATATCACCTTCTTCTCCCATAAACGGACTACAGCAATCAATATGTGCTAGTTGTGATAAATTTCTTCACAAAGTCGGCCAGAGCTTATCTATTTCTTGGCAACTCATTGCTGTTTATTATAGACATATTACTGAACAGTGGATAGAACAATTAAGAGCATCAGATAAAATCGAAATAGATAAAAGTGGGAACTACGGCAGCTAGTTTGCAGAATTCTGCTGAGTGCTAGATTTGGCGAAAATGGGAGGTATAGTCCACCTCCCTGTACAAATGTGCCATGAGGTCCACAAGAACATGTAGGGTACATTGGTTGATGCACATATTTTGTGTGTCAACAGATGAATAAAGTGGCCACATGTCAAAAGTTTTAACCTGCAGACAGGATGTAGCATTGTTACACTTCTTCTGTGCACAAGCAACTAGGTTGTGGCTGGATTTGTATTTATTTCACTCTTAGCTTAATCCATCAAACTACAGCAATCAACATGCAAAAGTGCTTTAAACAGGTCCACAAACTAAAGCCACGTTTCACTGAAAGAACTCTCACACTCTGATTAAACAAGAAAACAGAGGAGAGATTGATGCGGTAGAGAACCATGTGAGAATTGGATCATATGATCTCAACTCATCTGATAATAAGAAAGATGATCCAAGATATTCTCTGGCTGTTCAGTCAGAGGAGGAAAAGGTGAGCGTGGAAAGGTTCAACTGTTTAGAACTGTGACCACACCCTAGACATTTATCTATGGCTGAGATTGAAAGCAGTTAGCCTTTGCTATGATGGTATAGGTTAGCAGTTGAAACAGTTGCAGAATACAAATCCCAAAAGGAAGTTGAACTCTTGTTTTGAGATACCAAGCGAAGCTACACAGTAAAATATCTACAGAATATTTTGTGAGTTATTGAACTACTACAATAAGGCTGTTATGTGATGTAGATCAACACTTGAAAGAGTGTGGTGATTTTTACTTTTTGATCTACCTAGTGGAATATTTCTCTTGTGAAGCCCACTCGAGACTCACTAGGATCGTGCAGTTATTAGATGCAGACGCTGAAAGAGTTTGTAATTGACTTTCCAAGTTCACTGGTCACATTTCGTGGTGAGAATTAACAGAAATTTACCTGTGAAACTTTTTGGCCTCATAAGTCTGTACCATGCTTTCAGATGTACAACAAGGGAATGGTGATCTTGAAATGAGAACTAACGGGAATTATGATAACTCGTGATGAAAGAGTCCCTGTTTTCTTAGTTGGTCCAAGTAATTTTTTTTTACATTGCCAACTATAGAAAGTTTCGCGACCCAGCAGATGACATCATTACGTACGTTGATAGTTGGTTGTCACAGTACGTTATTTTTACAGTTGTCCCTAGTGTTCTCTGTATATGTTGTGCCAGAATTTTAGTATACACTGTAGTAAAAAACACGAATTGCGATTTGCCTGTGATCACATTAATTTTTAAATAGTACTAAATGAGTTGGGTTTTAGGTCATAGATGGCGTTACTGTAGGAAATATTAACGCAATTTCAGTATGTGGCATTGTATGTACATCAATACACATGCATTTTGTGGCACTAGTGAATTTTTCGCGTATTTTTGATTGCATACATGAATTCGAAAATAGAGAGAGCAAAATATTTAAGCAGTAAAGAAGAATATTAAGCTGAGGGCTGTACTTATTAACTTGGACTATACTGAGATAAAACCACTGTAAACTTTTAGTTTACTTGATGTTTATAAGAAATGTGTGCGTAAGTATATTATTATTATTTGCTGACCTGTGAGGGAAATGAAGGTTGTTCTTTCATCACATCAAGTCAAAAACATGGTTTATTGTTGAAGTTAGGCCTGTTCATAAACGTTGGGTACAGTAAACTTGAAGTTGAAGAAACAAATGGTTTTCTCATTCTTGTGGTAAAGGAATGTGTTGTGTAGTTAAAACTGATATATTCATAAGTTTCCAACTTTGTTTGAGAAAAGTGTAGTGACGATTACTGTCTTGTTTTCAAAAGAAAGAAAACATGGTGTGCCAAATACTTTCCGGTAGTTTTGATTTAAAATAACTCTGACTTGTAAAATTGAAATATTCCTGAGCTTTGCAGAGTTTACTAAATATCTTTTCAGTGATTCTTTTGTAGAAGTGTGATTTGATTTCACATTTTTGTTTGGCTACGGTAATGTAACGTTTAATTTAAAAGTCTTATTCAAGGAATATTTAATTTTTAACAAAGACAAGTTAGTGTTGGATTGTTAGTCTTTTATACCCCTGACTAAAAGGAGGTGGCTGATGCTTGTAAAGCTGCCGACTGCAGGTAAGCAGTAAACATGGCAAGCTTTTACTTTTCGTTATTCAATCTTTTTTCCCCAGTGGACTTATGGCACTGCTGTACAAAAGCAGACGTTGATAGGAGATTTTGTGCACCCGAGATAGCAACCTACCAGATCACTGGTAGTTGCTTTGGTACAAGCAGCAGCCCACACTGAAGCATGTTGATTTCGTGTGCTGTCTTTAAGAAGCCTGAATAGATTGGGACAGTCATAGATGTTAGATCAGCTAGAGTCTTCATGGAACAGTTCAGGTGCCAATATTGAAACACAATTTACCTTTTTTTTTGTTAATTGTTTGCATGTAATTCGGAATCTTTCCTATAAAGGTTTGGTTTTAACTGAAAAGTTACTACATTCAACCCTATGTTGCTAGCTGAACTTCTGATCTTCCAGAAGATGAATAGACCAAGCCTCTTCAACCCCGAATTTTGCTGTGCATATCCTATATCTTAACTATTATCTCATTACTCTCCACTGTGATTGGAAGTCTGAGCTCCAGTTACCAGCTCTTAAACGCTGGAAGATAATATCTTGCATTCATCTGTAACATTAGCTATGATTGACCAGCTTGTTGACCACAAAATTTTCCGAATGTAAAAAAAATCTTTGTCAGGAAAAGACCTTTAAAATGATGCTGAATGACTGACCTACTAATGCAGATAGAGAAATATCAATTGGCGTCTCTTTCTTATCTCTGAGATAACTTACAAAAATTCTGCGACTTTGTTTTTATTTGCGAAAACTTGTGAAAATTCCTTAAAGTTACTTTCCTTCCTCTCGGAATACAATAATTTCTAGAAGTAATATAAAAAGATTTTCCTCTTCTGGTTGTTTTTGTGAAAAGTAAAAAGTGGCATTTTTAATGACTTCAACCCTCATTCCATGTAATTTACTGAGTTACATGTAATGTTTTTATAAATTATTTCATGTGACTTACTGTGAGTTACATGTAACATTTTCCTCAACTGTTTCACATGACTTACTGTGAGTTACATGTAACTTTTCCATCAACTATTTTTTATGACTAACTGTGAGTTACATGTAACTTTTTCTTCAGTCATTTCATGTAACTTACTGTGAGTTAAATGTAACTTTTTCATCAGTTATTTCGTGTGGCTAACTGTGAGTTATATGTATTTTTTTTCATCCACTCAAACATATCAAATGGAGCAACCAAGTGCAAATTATGAGTTATTATTTACTGAAAAAAGTGCTATGACAATCTCTTGTCTTGCTCATGACGTTTTATTGTATATTTTTAAATAAAACCATGAAGTAAAAATTTTGCAATTAAGCAAGGAAAGTATAGTTCTTTAACAAAAGCGCAAAAGGTCTAAATGTAACATAACCAAAATGTATAAATGTAAATTTTATCATTAAATAATGAAATTGTAAAATATTTCGGAACTACTGTGCAAGAATGGAGAATTTCCTTGTGATTAAGTCTATAACCTTGTTTAGGTTTAAAAGAACGTTAAAATTACATATTTGGAATTTTCGTGTTTAAAGTACAAAAAAAAATAAAGGAAATTATGAGTTATGTGGAGCCATATATATAAAAACCTTGAAACTTAAAGTGTTAAGTACCAAGGTGACTATTCATCCATATATATACTCACACACATATATATAACTGTTTCTCTGTCTTTTACCACTGTATGGTGTCTCAATTTTTGCATTTTGGCAGCAGGGGTAAAAGACGTATTCATCTGCAAAATGCTCAACCTCATCCCTTGTTCTCAACCCTCATACATGTTTTTACGATGGTATCGTTCTTTACTCTCGCCAGTCTGGTTTTCCGAACAACGTTTCGTAGCATTTCTTTTATATAGTGGATAAATATTCCTTGTTTAATGTTGTGCGTGCTTGGCTCTTGTGAGTGTTAATATAAATATAGTTGGTTTAACAGTGTTCTTATTTTTCAGTGGCATGTGCTCGTGGATTAGCAATGGTGATAACTATACAAACATTTGCTTGTCCAACGCCATCTGCCGTCTAATTCTATGTCAATGTTTTCTTCTGATAACATAAATGATTCAATATATTTAAATTCAGTAGTGGTGTTAAGTAGCTGTCATATGGATGTATATGAGATGTTTTCTTATTTTTACTGATGACCATTGATTCTGTTTTTTGTGGATGGATTTTTATATCAGCAAATAACAATTCATGTTGTTAACTAAAGTGTATACTAAAATCTTGACACAACATGTATGGATTACACTAGGGACAACTGTAAAAATAACGTACTGTGACAGTCAACTATCAACATCGCAATGATGTCATCTGCTAAGGTTTCACCATCTCTAGGTAAAATAACGTACTGTGACAGTCAACTATCAACATACGCAATGATGTCATCTGCTAAGGTTTCACCATCTCTAGGTAAAATAACGTACTGTGACAGTCAACTATCAACATACGCAATGAT
>NW_013667543.1:95256-110115 GCF_000517525.1 Limulus polyphemus
ACCATCTGTAGGTAAAATAACGTACTGTGACAGTCAACTATCAACATACGCAATGATGTCATCTGCTAAGGTTTCACCATCTCTAGGTAAAATAACGTACTGTGACAGTCAACTATCAACATACGCAATGATGTCATCTGCTAAGGTTTCACCATCTGTAGGTCGCGAAACCTTTTATAGTTGGCTTTGGTTGAGCTTGTGAACTTTCTTTGTCTTTGTATCCATAATATTTTGATCAACTGCAACAAAAAGTATTTCATTTAGTTCTTCTTTGGGGTTGACGAACTTTGAAGTATTATCTATAAAAACTATGGAGACAAGTGGTGCTAAACCTCAACTTATTCCAAGCAGTGGATGTCACGGGTAGTTATTCTGTTAATTCTTTAACTGTTCTGACCGAGCTATGGCTGTTGATTTAGAGGATCGAGTTGTTACGGTGTTCCTTACTCTTTCAAATCTTCCCATAATTGTTCTATATTCACTCGGTCGAAAGAATTTTCGTAGTCTTCTGAAACTTGAAAAAAAAAAAACGGTGAATATTCCATCAGTGCAGCCGTAGTTACTTTCTAAATCCTAGTTGGCTCTCACTTGGTTGATGTTCAACTACATTTGTTAAATCTCTCTCTACAAAACAGACTTCCCGCCAATCCACTGTGTGTGTGTGTGTGGAGGGGGAGGGGCACTTGTCTGCATGGCTGAGTAGTGCAACTCTCTTGTACATAGCAAGATTTCTTTTAGATCCTTTCTTTCATCTATATTCGCACAATGATTGAATTTTGCCAATCACGTCCCGTTTTGTAGGCCACGTGCATAATTTCGGTTAGCCATTTAATTCCAGTTTTTTATGCCGCTATAAAGGTCTTAATATGGTTATTTTCTGCTCCTGAGGCATATTCATTTAATATAATTCTCATAGCTTGACAAATTTTGTTCTCTCAAATGTCTGGTTTTCATCCTCTATTTGTTTATTGGTATGCGTATCTGCCTCTTCTTCTGTGTTAGTTCCTAGCAAGTTTAATAATTGGTTTAAGTTTGCCCACTGTCTTTCTTCCTTCTCGTCCTTGTGGAAATGACAAATTTTATAAATCTAAAACTAAAATATTTGAATATGCGTAAGGTGGTACACATTTCGGAAAGTTTGTATACTTAAAATGTAAAGTATATGGGACAAAAGGGTCAATAGGCTTAAGTGTAACTAGAATTTTATGGTTTATGTAATTCTAATGTGAAAATGTGTAGAAATAATGCGGAGAACATGTTTACAGTTAAAACTGAAGATAGAATTAATTAATTTCGCCATTGAGCATGGCTTAGTGGGTAGCATGCCAGACTGTAAATCTGAAAGTCCGCAGTTTATATCCCATTGCTACACAGTCGCCCTTCTCACTTTGGGGTCGTTATTCGGCTGCTGACCAAATCCCACTATTTGATAAAACAAGAGTTGGCGGTGAGTGGTATTGATTAGCTGCCTTTCCTCTTATCTTAACAATTATAGAGACGGCTATCACAGATAGCCTTTATGTAGTTTTGCATGAAAATCCGTAATCAACAACAATGTAGAAATACATAAATTATGAAAGAAAGTGTAAAAGTTAATAAAAGTAAAAGCGTGAAACCGACACGTTTAAAGTGTGAACTGTGAAAGAGTATAATCTGAAAATGTAAGGTGAAGGTTTCAACATGTAAGTATTTATAGAATTGAAAAATATCGTTTGTATGTGTGAAATGTAAACGTGTATAAAATCTAAATACTATGTATTTAAAACATACTTTTGAATAGGTAGAAGTATAGAATGTAAAGTTTCTTCTTAGATTCAATAAAATTATGTATATATCTAATGTAATAGCCAGCGTCGATAGTCTTCCTTTAAGGGTTTGATTTTATCGTGTATGGTGTGTGTGTGTAAAAGGGTATTACTTTTTGATCTTTATACATCTCTGTATTAAAGGGTATTTTTGTATTGGTGTACACAGTAAAAATAAATGTATGTCTATAACTCCGAGTGAATGTCGTCGCCTCTGGTGTTGTTCCAAGTGTGGTATTCTCAGGTACAACAATTTACCTTTCAGGTAGTATCCACAAATAACAAAACGTTAATTTTGAACTCGGACCTTTACTAATTCAGAAGCAAAGTAGAGACTGAACACAATGTAAACATAGGAAAAATTAATTTTCACTGGCAAAAACAATCAAATTGGACGAGTTTATTGGACAGAAGACAGTGCTTTTGCTGTAGGTAAATATTAACTTGTTAACCTGAGAACATGTTGAGCCTGTTATGAATTTGTTTCTGACTAAGAGAGCAAAGCATTATATACATAATTCTATAATGTCATCCCTATAAATGTGCATGAGCTATCCATGTCACTATTGGTTATTACAATATTCTTTACATCAAGCTTTCCCACGAAAAACCACACGTGACACAATGGAGTGGAACGACTTAGTATAATGGGTAACTGGAGTGAAAGAAACTTAACCACATTCCTTCAGCAACGCTCTGTAATTAGAGCTATACATATGAAACGTACGCTTTACTAACTAAAAATGGGTAGGAAATACAAAATATGCATTTGAATACAGTGATGTGTGATATCCATAAGTTATAAGTTGGCATTTACATTTTTTTATAATATTTTATAGATAAACATATATGTAATTTCATTTGTAAGACTCTAAAATATATTAATAATTATAAAAGACTAATAACCCAAATAAGTACTTGGCAGTTAGCTGGAAGATCTCTGAGTTATTACAATGTAACGCAATAATTTTGAAGGTTTCACCACTTCAGTGAAATAGAAGACTTCACAGAAAGATGTATCGTTTCTTAATTCAGAAAGTATTTAACTAACCAGTTTTGGAAGCCTCTCTCTTAGTTATGTTCAGTGTGCTTTATGTTACATTTGTAGTAACATAAAGCAATAAGCCATGTTCGAATTTATCCAACTAGATTTCTGTGCTTTTTAAATGAATTTATTAGATTGTGCTTCATATAAAAATCAAAGATTTATTTGTGTAATTATTAAATCCAAAACACGTAATCACTACATAATTGCTAGCTAAGTAATGATATAAGAAACAAGAACTAAACAAAACCTCTGCTTTGACTATCATTGAATCAAGAGAGCAACGGGATTATAATCTATATAAATAATATGCTTGCATTTGTCTGTCTATAACTTTCCTCGCAAATTTCTTGATCAAACACTACAAATCTCATATCATTAGAAAGGCCTTTATCCGAGGAGTACGGATTGCATATTGGTTTTTCAATTCAAAATCACCTTACTTCCCTTTTGTTTAATGAAACTTTTCAATGCAATGAGTATGTTACCTGATGGCACAATGTCGTTGTCATCACGTGACATGACTAGCTTCGATTTCAACTCGTAAAACAGTGTCATACACTGAAAGCTAACAACTGTTTCATACTCTGTACACAATTATAAGTACCCTTATTCTCCTGAAGAAGAATAGTCAACTATTCGAAAGCACTCGAGTTTTGGGTCTCGTTCTGAAAATATTACGACTTTTGTAGGTGATCTTGTGTGCTAACTGCTTAACCTGGATTTATAAGTACCATTACTTTATTGTTAACTTTACGTGTAGTTATATTAAATATAGTTGCACACGTGTAGTTTATTAAATATAGTTACGTCTACCGGAATTTGTTTGTCTGACCATGTAATTTTTTCAAATAGACCAGGATCTATCATTGTAACACATAATACCTGGAAGAAAGTGTAGATTAAATGTCGTGAGTGAAAATGATAAAATAAGGAAAATGCAAGTGAAGGTCATGAAAACTACCACAAATATATTGCAGGTTGCAGATAGTATATAAATAAAATTGGTAATTATTGGGGTTCTAGATATTAGGTATGTCGACTCCAGTCAGGCCCGGCATGGCCAGGTGGTTAGGGCGCTCGACTCGCAATCTGATGGTCGCGGGTTCGAATCCCCGTCACACCAAACATGCTCGTCCTTTCAGGTGTGGGGGCGTTATAATGTGACGGTCAATCCCACTATTCGTTGGTAAAAGAGTAGCCCAAGAGTTGGAGGTGGGTGGTGATGACTAGCTGCCTTCCCTCTAGTATTGCTAAATTAGGGACGGCTGGTGCAGATAGCCCTCGTGTAGCTTTGCGCAAAATTCAAAACAAACAGACTCCAGTCACCTCTCTCTCATGCAGTAAAAAACACTACTGCTTTTGATACTACAAAAAATTCTAGAATACAAGTATGAAAAATGTATACTTAAAAATCCGTTTTATTATTGTAAAGCGAAATTCCAGGAAACTACAATGTGAAACTAAAATTAGAGATAAAAATTTTGCTTGACTGCAAACGATTTCTCACAGTCCTTTCGGTTTTCATTGTGAGTGTTAATTTAGAGATTTGTGAAAACAGCATTTCAAATGTATCTTTGTTTTCATAAGTCACTGACCAGGAGGCTTTTAAAAACTTGAATAAAGCCGTGTTAAATATCAAAAGAAGTGTCGAAAAGTGTTTCTAAAACGTCTTAAAAAAGATAATTTAGTAAGCAGACTATAAAAACTGAGTTCCATCTCTTTTTAATTTAGTCAGGTTAATATGCCATCTTCACCAAGAGAACGTGGTTAGATTATTTTCCTTCTAATTACACGTTGTAGGTCATTCCCCTCTGGTGTCACATGCACCTTCTTGTGAGAATGATTACAGTGTAGTGGAATACACTATGCAGAAGGTTGGTAGTGGGATTTTGACCATTGGTGGCTCATTAGATACTTTGAAGATACATCTTCCCTGTTTTACTTTGGAGATGACCATGCGTTGTTGGGGAGGTGATGCTATTATGTTTGTAGGTAGTGATTAGTTTTCTCAGTCTGGAGAGGATATTCTCAGCCTTCATCCAGATCTCCTAGTATGATGATCTTTCTTGGTCATGAGAGAAGTTCTGTCCGTCGTCTTTAACTGTGCTGTAAATGATTAAAGTTCACTCTACTTTGTTTTACAATGTCTTTTCTGCTTCAGACGTTATACATTTTCTGTTGAACCTTTATTAATCACTTTTGAATATGAGAGGAGTTAGAAAAGGCTATAGGTTGTTATAGGTCTGAGGAATTCTGATATTGATCAAAAGGTCTCTTGACATTGATTTGTGACAGACCAAATACAGATTTGAAATCGGTAATAGATAAATTAGAACAATGTGAAACAACAACAACAACAAAAACATTTGCAGTCAATTGTGACGCAACTCAATAATACCTAAACGTCAGGAGAGAAATGTATATGAATGCAACCAATACAATGTCACAGTCATAATACTGTCGAGTTTACATAAAACTAGAGAATTTAGATTAAACCTAAGCCAAAGCTAAAAAACTGCTACAAGATAATAATGTTACAAAAAAAGAAATGTATAGATAAAATAATAAAAGTTAATTATATGACATTTTGACATTTCATATAGAATTAAAAACCACCGAGAAATCCATATAAAAGCATTTAGAAATTTTTATTTAGTGTGTTACAACTGTAATTTCTAGGATAAGAATCAAGGTTAAGTTTGTTTGTTGCAGTTAAGCACATAGCTACACAGTGGGCTATCTGTCCTAGGTCCACCACGGGTATCGTAACCCGGTTTCTAGTGTTGTACGTCTGCAGACATGCCGCTGTGCCAGTGGGGTGGGGTGGGGGGTGGGGGCAAATTAAGGTTAATATAAAACGGTGCGGTAGATATCACAAATTTCGTTCATTAAATTTCCTTCACTGAAGGATACGGTAAACGCCTTTGTGATATAAAATCTAGTATAAAATTCTTCCTTTGTTATATAGCTTATACATCACCATGTTGTTTTTCAGGGCTAATATGACAGAGTCGAAAAAAGAGTAATACTTAAAACAAGAGGTCTGGTTTCAAAAAACACCCGATTCTGTAGTGTTTGTCATGCTTTGTATATTGAAAAAACAATATGTATTTAGTGCGTCTAGTTCATTAACATCTAACTCATTGCGTGCTTTTAACGAGTTTTTGGACTATTGAACAAAACAAGAAGGTTAGATAAGAAAATGTTTCTTTGTTATAACAAATTAATTCTGTTATGTTTGTGTGTATGGGTTTAAAGTGTGTGTAGATCACAATGAACCGTAAGCTTTATCAGGTGTATAAGGATATAATAAACTGTAAGTTCTGCCATATTAGTGTGTGTGTGTGTGTTTGGAGTGCGTAATGAACAGTGAGCTTTATCTGGTGTGTAGGGATATAATAAACTGTAAGTTCTGTCATATTCGTGTGTGTGTGTTTCGAGTGCGTAATGAACAGTGAGCTTTATCAGGTGTGTAGGGATATAATAAACTGTAAGTTCTGTCATATTAGTGTGTGTGTGTGTGTGTTTGGAGTGCGTAATGAACAGTGAGCTTTATCAGGTGTGTAAGAATATAATAAACTAAGTTCCGTCATATTCGTGTGTGTGTGTGTTTGGAGTGCGTAATGAACGGTGAGCTTTATCAGGTGTGTAAGAATATAATAAACTAAGTTCTGTCATATTCGTATGTGTGTGTTTGGAGTGCGTAATGAACGGTGAGCTTTATCAGGTGTGTAGGGATATAATAAACTGTAAGTTATGTCATGTGTGTTTGGAGTGCGTAATGTACGGTGAGCTTTATCAGGTGTGTAAGAATATAATAAACTGTAAGTTCTGTCATATTCGTGTGTGTGTGGAGTTCATAATGAACTGTGAGGTTTATCAGGTGTATAAGAATATAATAAACTGTGAGTTCTGTCTTGTACGTGTGAAAGTGAGGTATAAAATTTGGTTTCTTTATTTGTTTACGGAAGGTATTGTAAGGAAGTCCTTTATTTGTTTACGGAAGGTATTGTAAGGAAGTCCTTTATTTGTTTACGGAAGATATTGTAAGGAAGTCCTTTATTTGTTTACGGAAGGTATTGTAAGGAAGTCATTTATTTGTTTACGGAAGGTATTGTAAGGAAGTCCTTTATTTATTTACGGAAGGTATTGTAAGGAAGTCCTTTATTCGTTTACGGAAGGTATTGTAATGAAGTCTCTCCGTCTGTTAACAATAAATCATCTAACATGTTTTGGAAATGGAAGCTAACTCATGCAGTACAACACTCGAGTGAATGCCAGATATGCTCTGTGTAATGGAAGATCGTAGTGCTAAAGGGTATTTGAAAGTCAGTCAGAACTCAGTGAGTTTTTTTGTATAACGTCACACTAATTTATTATAGTAAACTAACCCAAGTTCCATTTACGTAATCTTACTGGTATGGTTTTTCTAGCTTTACATCAAGCCCTCCGTTCCCTGTAAAATAAGATAAAAATAAAGTTTCCTTTTTCCAACACGAATGACATCTGTCTGTGACAGTTTTCCAAATAAGTAATTATCAAAAGTGTTTTTCACTAGGGCCACCGAAAGCGTTCATTGGCCCCGGGAAAAGGTTGATATCTAGGATCCCTCTTTAAATCACTTTCCTCTGTCTTTTCCAGGGCCATCTATTGGACAATGGATCCCAGGGAAATTCCCCCTCCCTCTCGGTGGGCCTATTTTTGATATGGTTGTCTATATACCCATTGTAACAGTAGACTTACGTTAAGACTGTACATTCATTAAATGTACAAAAGACTATCGTTTTACAGATGCGTTGAGAGCATACAATTTAATAGCACACGTGATATGTTAAGCGCAATTCTTTAATTGGTGAAAATCACGTAATGAACCTAACAAACCGCAAAAAGTATTGCGAATTTAATTATAATATATTATATAATAATGCGCATCTTATACTAATGAAAATAAATCAGGATTCTGAAAAAAAAAAAGAGTCGAAAATATGGTAACAGAAAAGAAATGTATGGCTATATTATATAGTAATAATTGAAGTATAAAGAAAGATTTAACAGAAAGTCAGAATGGAACAGGTTCTATCACGGTTATCGACCCCATTCTAACCCTAGAACCACGTGGTTTGAACTCCGTATTCTAGCTTCATAACCTTACTGCTGAACCATTCTGATGATGAAATCAACTTTTAAGGGCATGAACAATGAGTATATACAGTCGTAATGGAGCTCATCAGATATATGTTGTTTTGAAGTTCACTACATCGGAAGAAGTTTGTGTGATGAATTACAAAACACCATTAGATATTACGTGAGGTACTACAATAAAAAATTAGACCTTTCAAATAGACCTATCTGGATTATTTAAGATTAATGAAAAAAATGCCCAAATCTTTGACACAGGGGTATAAAGAACCATCTTAATTTTTTGCTTTCAGTACTGGTGAGCGACTCATTTCGTTCTAAAATAAGAAAATAAAATGTTTTACTTCAAGAAAGTTAAAACAGTATATCACTCTTTATGGGTCCATTGAAAGAGATAAAAAGGTATAAAATAACTTAATGTTGTGACGTCATTTTTTTTCTTGGGAGCTTATCTATTTGAGAAGTAGTCGTTCTATTGTTACAGCTAAATATAATAATATTTTCAATATCTTACCTCGTATGAAATCACCAGTTTCTTTATATCACTACTCGACTATTGTTAATATTAGCTTAGGCTACCTGATAACTCCATTTTAAAGCAATATATAATTAGTTGTATATGACCGAGCTAACAGCAAGAGTTGTTCGGAATTACAAAATATTATGTAAAGTAATTTACCTAAGTCACCGTTCACGCTAATTTTGCGAAACTCAGTATCTTAAAATGGCCAGGTGAATAGGGCGCTGGACTCGCAATCTGAGGGTCTCGGGTTCGAATCCCCGTCCCACCAAACATGCTCGCCCTTTCAGCCGTGGGGGCGTTATAATGTGACGGTCAGCCACACTATTCTTTGGAAAAAGAGTAGCCCAAGAGTTGGCGGTGGATGTTGATGACTAGCTGCCTTCCTTCTAGTCTTACACTGCCAAATTAGGGATGGCTAGCGCAGATAGTCCTCGTGTAGCTTCGCGCGAAATTCAAAACAAACCAAACCAAATATCTTAAAAATCAGGAGCATTCTTTGATTTTCCATCCACGCATATGTTTCTTGGATCTGAACTTTGCTGTTCTAGTCCGAGTAAACTGCTTACAATAGTGTGATATATAAACACCGGTCGTTGTGTGAAACATTTCAGAAATATCTATAACTGAATTACTCATTCGCGGCTTGTTCAGTTGTTGAAGTTTTTTCTGGGTTATATTGGCAAATTATATAGTTTCCACTGTTGAAATATATATATCAACTTCTAATTGCTTTGCAGCTATAGAACCTAAAATCAAAGGCATCAACCAGAAGTACATTGTTCTTTCAACCCATGTAGTTGTTTTACCTTCACGTTACTATTTATGTTATTAAATTTCAACGATTGGCTCAATGATAAGTCTGAGGATTATAACACTACAAATAGGGTTTCAGTATGTTATCTCGCGTGAAATCATCATTTACTTTGTGTTACTTTTCGACTTATGCAAATGTGCTTTAAACTATATATATAGCCATATATTTACCAGATGCGAGTAAATATTCAGTAATATAATGATGTTCTTTGGGTTTTTGTATTAGTTTAAGTTTGTTTTTTTCTTTAGCCTATGTTACAACAAGCCAGTTTAAAGTATATTTTCTATTTATAAATGTGATTTATTTTAAAATCCTCTATAATGAAAACATTATATATCTAAAATATAGTGTAACACGTAACATACTTCTAAATGTCAGTGTTAAACGTAATTTGCAGAGGGCATTTTCAAATGCAAATTTTGTGTAATTCACTTTAATTATAAGTACATGGAGACTAATGGGAGTGTATCAGTTTTTCAACCAAAGGCATGGTGAATGTGAAAACCAAAAATTTACATATTTTTCAACGTTTCGTTTTGAATTTATGCAGTCTATGCATGAGATGAACCAAACCATTAAACACAAAACTAAACCCCTTACACCCATGCCATAATAGAACTATATTTGTGTGGGTAGTTCAAATCTTATACACTGTTGCCACTGGTTAGCACAATCTGAGTTTCTTAAGGTTGGAGAAAATTCACGCGAAAAGTAGTACGTTACGATGTAAGATTATACAGATGTTTATTTCCTCACCTGCGATGTCTTACATCTTATCTGTTCCAGTTGTCTGTGGATTCATGCCAATCTGCAACACAGCGATATTAGCTTACAGTTTCTTTTTGTATAAAAGATCGCTAGCTGCACTCAAAAGAATGCGTTTTATTGTTTGAGATTTTTATTTAAATATTTGCAGCGTATATGTGACATACATTTTAATTAACGTGAGTTAGCACGTCTTACGCAATTAATAAAATTTCCTCAAATTGAATATACTTTGTACCTATAACACGAAAGATAATTCAGTAATTTTCTAGAACGTGTATTTACATAACAGATACTGTTGTTTGAAATCGTTAATTAAGAAGACGGAAAGGAAACAGGAAACTTTATGGGTATATATCAGGTAAGGTCGCAAAGAATGACTTAGGGAAGTTTCATATCGTGAAATGATCAATGAATTTTTAAGACGCCCTCTATAGACAATAACGGTTTTTATAGTAGTAGTGGTTTATTATCCGTTTATTATGTTGTGAATTCTGTATATTTTTTTCTTACAAATTTTCTTTTTATGATTAAAAATGTATAGTAAATACAAATAATCAATGAAATAAAAATTGTGTCACTGATGTCGTCATTAAGAAGTAAGATGCTGTATAAGACGATTGTCGCGATGGTTCCATTTGCGATACCATACAAGTTCATATAGATTTCTTCAGGCATGTTAGATCTTTGGGGCTAAGCAGTGCTAACTATCTATCGCTCTCTGGTTTTTGTTTTATATATTTTTGTTTATTTAACTATTATATCACGAACTGAATTATTTAGAAACAAACTTCCTAATAAATTTGAAAATTGTTGAATCTATTCTGAGTTATTAGGGAAAACTAATGTCAAATATTGTAATTAATATATTTGCATTAAAAGCGCAATCACAGAAGTTTGATAGGTTTGCACTACTGCCCTTATTTTTTATAAGCAGTAGAGTCCCCCCCCCCCCCCCACGTAAATGATTCAGAGTTGAAAAGATTCAAATTTTTGAAAGAGCTTATAATCATTCTTACTCAAACTGTTGGAAACCTCTACATGTTGGACCTAACAAAAAGAAACTTAACAATGTAGGGGTAACGTAAGGTATGTTAAGATATTTTGCTCGTATGGTTTGCAAATCCTTTGTGTCAGTTTTAAGTTTCTACATTACACGTTACTTGTCATTTTCTGTGTCAGTTTTAAGTTTCCAGATTACATGTTACCTGTCATTTTCCGAGTCACTCATGTGTCAGTTTTAAGTTTCCAGATTACATGTTACTTGTCATTTTCCGAGTCACTCATGTGTCAGTTTTAAGTTTCCAGATTACACGTTACTTGTCATTTTCCGAGTCACTCATGTGTCAGTTTTAAGTTTCCAGATTACATGTTACCTGTCATTTTCCGAGTCACTCATGTGTCAGTTTTAAGTTTCCAGATTACATGTTACTTGTCATTTTCCGAGTCACTCATGTGTCAGTTTTAAGTTTCCAGATTACACGTTACTTGTCATTTTCCGAGTCACTCATATGCCAGTTTTAAGTTTCCAGATTACATGTTACTTGTCATTTTCCGAGTCACTCATGTGTCAGTTTTAAGTTTCCAGATTACACGTTACTTGTCATTTTCCGAGTCACTCATGTGTCAGTTTTAAGTTTCCAGATTACACGTTACTTGTCATTTTCCGAGTCACTCATGTGTCAGTTTTAAGTTTCCAGATTACACGTTACTTGTCATTTTCCGAGTCACTCACGAGCTTCCCGTAAGGCTACTTTCTCGTCATTTAATATTCGTCAATTTAAAAGTTCATTGTCAATCGTCAAGGTGACACGTTACTTAGTAAGATTCTGAGTTACATGTTATTCATCAGTCAACTTTGTATGTTGCTTGTAACTCATGAAGTTTCAGACCTATAGATATTCATTAAATGTAAGCTTGAATGTTACACAATGTTCGCCTAACTTCCAGTTTTAATGTTTCTCTCAGTGTTTCTAGACTACATGTATAAAGCTACATGCTCAGATGTTACTCACACATCTTCTACATCACATCTTACTCGCCGTTTTCAAAGTTACATTTTACTTGCCAAGTTTTCAGTTTGTAAGTTATATTTTAATGACCTATTTAAAATAACTGTTTTTATCGAAATACGACACCAGCGACATTACAGTTAGTAATTGGTCATATGGACGGTACTACAGAAAGAGTACTTCATGTTCCATTGGATTTAAGTTTTAAGTCAGTAAACAAATTAGTTTATGGAGGAAAAAAAAGGATAATTAGAATTTGTAATATTAATATCCAACAAGGCAAAACGCTGTTATAAAATGATGTCATCCTCTTCGGTTCATGTAATCTGAGGTGAAAATGATTGATCTTTAACCCTACGCTCGAAAACAAACATTTGGAAAAAGGCGTCTTAATGTCTTATGGTTACCCTAGACAGTAAATGTAGCCTGCAGTCACTTCAGTATGGAGTGTGGTCACCCTAAACAGTAAATGTAGCCTGGCACCCACTTTAGTATGGAGTGTGGTCACCCTACACAGTAAATGTAGCCTGCACCCACTTTAGTATAGAGTACGGTCACCCTAAACAGTAAATGTAGCCATCAGTCACTTTAGTATGGAGTGTGGTCACCCTAAACAGTAAATGTAGCCTGGCACCGATGTTACTTGAATTTAGTTCCATCATCTTCAAGGCATGTGTCGACTGTTGGTTGGTACAGTGTAGAGCGGGCGTTATCATCTCTTATGCTGAAGTCTGGGCCAAGAGTAGCAGCATATGGCAGCACAAAGGATAGTAGAATGTGATCTCTATAATGCGTGACATTCATAGTTCCATTTTAAAGGATGTAGAAATCAGTACATCCATCAAAACATATTCCTACCTGTGCCACATTTCCGCCATTGCTATGTGCATCACATTCGTGTATGAAAACGAGATTGGCTCTGTCATTCGATTCTTTCCAAATGAGTATACGCTTGTTAGCTATCTAAACGCGACCCATTTATGAAAACAATATTGCTTCACACGTCGTTGGTTCATTATGAGCGGGATGTCCTGTGTCTTACTGTGAGAAAAATGGATCTCATTGGGCGTCTGGCACACAGGTCTGTGTTGTGAAGTCTTTTTTTTTTTTCTGTAACTAACCAGTTGCTGCTGCGAACATCCGATTCAGTCCCAAAGCAGGTATCTATTATTACAGTCAACGAATAGCGTTTGTCTGGTTGTATTGTGAATGGGGCCTGACTTGTTCAGGTGTTAGAGTAATTGTATCATTGGTTAAGGAGCAATTGCACATTCTGCTAAACACTTTGAGATGCTCGTAGTGAATTCGCAAGTCTGTTGTTATTGGTCGGCTTCCAGTAGTCTAAATACTCTTCACATAACTGAAACCCTCAAATGTTTTCTTAGAACTATAGCCATGGTTCATGGATAAACTTACACTGTTTAAATGCTGTGATTCGCTTCAAAGGGACAGCTGAGTGAAGAATCGTTTGTATTTCAGACGACATTGTTGACCAACAAGATGCCTAACTTGCATAACACTAAAACGACGAGGTTCCTGCGTAATTTTATTTTATAATGGTGGTTTTGCGTTCTTAAATGTTTGATATGGCAAATTAACATTAACTTTTAATTGCTTTAGACAGGTTGTTTCCATTCAGTTTCTTTTAGATACGGGTACTGCTGCATCTTGTGTTGGCAGACTAACATGTCCCTTAAGGTAAAGAGTGTGAAGTGATTGGTCATATGATACGCCTCCTCCCTCCCTGTGGCTCAGCAGCACGTCTGAAGGCAAATATCGCTAAAATACTGGTTTCAATACCCGCGATAGAAACAGCACATATAGCCCCTTGTATTTTTTGTTTGTAGTTATGCAAAAAGCTACACAATGGGCTATCTGTGCTCTGACCACCACGGGTATCGAAACCCGGTTTCTAGCGTTGTAAGTCCGCAGACATACCGCTGTGCCACTGGGGGGCAGCCCATTGTAAGCTTTGTGCTTAATAACAAACAAACATATGGCACTATTTAAGAATATATTTTCTATTTTTTCTTTCGTTTACCAGGGTAAAAAAAAATTGTTTGTCTTTAATTATGCGCGATTTAAAAAAACTAATTGTCGAATCAAGAAATCGTATTGTAATCAAAGCGGTATATTGAGACTTTAAGTTTGAAAATGAATTTAATTAACGTTAAAAAATCTCGCTGGCAATAAAATTAAAGCAGATTTATTTTGTATATTATCATGTATATATTGTATGTATGATCATATCTATATTAGTATAATGCATATTGTGTATATTATCATAATGCTGTGAAATAAATAGAAGATTAAGCTATAATTTAGATTGATGTTGTTTAAATTCAAATATTTTGCCCTTAACTGTTAGAATCTTGCATTGGTGCAAAACATATCAGATGTTAACCAAAACCTAAGTATTCAGACATAAATTTCTCTGAAAACAGGTGCACACGATTATACTTATAGCATCAGTTTTAACGCGGGAGTACTCAGATATAAACTTCACTGAAAACAGGTGCACACGATTATACTTATAGCATCAGTTTTAACGCGAGAGTACTCAGATATAAACTTCACTGAAAACAGGTGCACACGATTATACTTATAGCATCAGTTTTAACGCGAGAGTACTCAGATATAAACTTCACTGAAAACAGGTGCACACGATTATACTTATAGCATCAGTTTTAACGCGAGAGTACTCAGATATAAACTTCACTGAAAAAAGGTGCACACGATTATACTTATAGCAT
>NW_013667543.1:111038-125714 GCF_000517525.1 Limulus polyphemus
AGTTAATCGTAGTGAACCATATCTGTTTAATATTACTGAACCATACACAGTTAATCGTAGTGAACTTTATACATTTAATATTATTGAACCATGCACAGTTAATCATAGTGAACCATATCCATTTAATATTATTGAACCATACACAGTTAATCGTAGTGAACTTTATACATTTAATATTATTGAACCATACACAGTTAATCGTAGTGAACTTTATACATTTAATATTATTGAACCATACATAGTTAATCGTAGTGAACCATATCTATTTAACATTATTGAACCATACACAGTTAATCGTAGTGAACCATATCCATTTAATATTATTGAACCATACACAGTTAATATTACTGAACCATACACAGTTAATCGTAGTGAACCATATCCATTTAATATTATTGAACCATACACAGTTAATCGTAGTGAACCATATCCATTTAATATTATTGAACCATACACAGTTAATCGTAGTGAACCATATCCATTTAATATTATTGAACCATACACAGTTAATATTATTGAACCATACACAGTTAATATTATTGAACCACACACACAGTTAATCGTAGTGAACCATATCTGTTTAATATTACTGAACCATACACAGTTAATCCTAGTGAACCATATCTATTTAAACTTAGTGAACCATATCCATTTAATATTACTGAACCATACACAGTTAATCGTAATGAACCATATCTATTTAATCAACTGTGTATGGTTCAATAATATTAAATGGATATGGTTCACTACGATTAACTGTGTATGGTTCACTAATATTAAATGGATATGGTTCACTACGATTAACTGTGCATGGTTCAATAATATTAAATGTATAAAGTTCACTAAAATATTACTGAACCATACACAGTTAATCGTAATGAACCATATCTATTTAATCTTAGTGAACCATATCCATTTAATATTATTGAACCATACACAGTTAATCGTAGTGAACCATATCTATTTAATATTACTGAACCATACACAGTTAATCGTAATGAACCATATCTATTTAATCTTAGTGAACCATGTCTATTTAATATTACTGAACCATACACAGTTAATCGTAGTGAATCATATCCATCTAATATTACTGAACCATACACAGTTAATATTAATGAACCATACACAGTTAATCGTAGTGAACCATATCCATTTAATCGTAGTGAATCATATCCATTTGATCTTAGTGAACGATATCCATTTAATTTTAAAGTGATTTCATGTTATATGATATAAACAAGTAGTATTAAGATGTAAGTGCAATAGCTCAAAAATTGTATGCAGTACATCAAATATTTTCATAATATTTGTTAATATCATGTTTTTAAATGTCGTAAATGGTGTTAAGAATGCAACTGAAAAATAAGTATTTTGCAAAATTATGTGGTGTAATGGATCATAGTTGGAGAATAATATATATGTTTACCGAAAAATATGTGTAATGTATGTGTTTACGTAATAATACATGTAGTTTATATATACCATAAGTAGTACAATGCCGCTACCTGGCGCAAGGGGGGCACCAAGGACCAGGTCGATCATTAGCGGTCAAGAACTACGCCTAACCAGAACGATAGTCTAGCCTTTTGCTTTATTGTCCACACAAGTCTGAGGCCATGAAGTTGACGGAGCGTGCTTATCTACCATTCTGTTAGAGATCAGGGATCTCTCCTCCAGGCCTGTAGCCTCAGCAGGATATATAGAAGCACTGCCCCCTTCAAAATCATTTCACTTTCTTATCCTGGGCCATAAAGGTTGGCAGAATGTTGCTGGCTAGTTTGTTTTATACGCCTTAAATTTGTTAATACATTTGTACTTCCAATATCTGTATTCGCTAATATCTTATTCCTTTGTATATGAAACGTTTGAATGTTTTACTTATTGTTGATAATAAGAATACCCTTAGGGTACATCCGTCGCAAATTTCCCCCTGTTTCTTTCAAAGTTAGGAGATTGCGTAAGATTTTACCATATATAATTGTGGGATATTTTGTTAGTTTCTTACTCAGTTCGTACACATGTGTTCTTGCATAGGTAGGTTGACCAGACTCGTCCTAAGTTGAGGTTAGTGTAAGTTTGAATTGTGGTCTGAAATGTCAGGACTGAATTGTATCAAGATCGGTTAACACATTATAACTATATACAAACGTTTATTGTAGCATTGATTAATGTATATATATATATACGTTTCTTTAATAAAAACTATAAAAAAGATATGTTTTTGGAAGACAGCTTTCGAACTGAAATAATCAAATTGATTGATTGTGGTGTCTGAACTTTCGAAATCCGTCCCCAATAATTACTTGAAATAATCGACAGCACGTTATTATTTCAGAAAACACTCACGAAAGACCCCGCTGCTGCAGATAACAAGCAGGAACAAAGTTTAAAAAGGATCTAAGTGAGCTCAATGTTTGTAATGTAGTATTCCTTTTACTGTAACATTTTTATAAACAGAAACTACCAAGTTTTCTAATAAAGGATAAAAAAAAAGAGATAACAACATAATATTTTTGTTCTATAGATATTTATTCCGGTACATCGAGGCTTATGATCTGTGGAGTCTAGAAAAGAATTCACATCCTTTAGGAATGAGAAAATATCTTGTTTTGCAATGTGATGTAGGACTTTTCTGGTGATTAACTTTTATATTGTGTTAATAACACTTAGAACACTAACTTACTTGTCTCGTAATGCAGCATTTAATTCCCAGTTTAAGCTACAAAGAGCATACATAATAATAACGAATCATGAAGTATGAGAACAAGCTGTACCACAATCAAACTGAATGATTTTAGTGAAATCTTACGCATTAGAGTAATTATCCTGGGAATTAATAATTTACTTTTATTAAATTTAGATCAGCGGACGTGAAAGTGTAATTATATTTCTAGTTACATTAAAACAGAGATGTTTGCTTCTTTGTTTATAGTTAAGCGCACAGCTACATAATGGGCTATCTGTGCTGTGCCTAGCACGGGTATCGAAACCCGAGTTTTAGCGTTATAAGCCTTCAGACTTACTGCTGCGACACTGGGAGGAAAAATAGAGATAAGAATTTTCAATAAAATATTTATATTTTAGCCAGTTTTTCTTGGTTTTTGAATTTTGCGAAAAGCTATTCGACGACTATGTGCTCTAGCCGTTCCTGTCGTTGAAGTGATAGACTAGAGGGAAGGCAGTTAGTCAACATCATCCACGCCAATTCTGGGGCTACACTTTTACCAAAAAATAGTGGTATTGACGTCACGTTATACTGGTTCCATGACTGAAAGGGCGAGCATGTTTGGTGATGGGATTCGAACCCACAACCTGCAGATTGTGAGTCCAGGGCATGCCAGGATTCAACATATATTGTAGTTGTAATGCAACTGAGTTGTTTGAATGTAGCCCACTAGATGTCAGGGCAAGTTTTGAAGGGCATACTCGTGATTAACGACAAAACATTCTCATGGTTATCAACATTGATTTGTGTGTAGACACCCATAATTGGGTTATATTGATCATTCAAGTAAAACAAGCAGTGTAATTTAGTTTGTCGTGTATGGTTGCTGAGAACACAGCTTAAATGAGTTTACAATACCTTCACAAATTTCAAAGTTTTGATTAGCTAGGTGGTTGCTGACTGACGTGAGATAAAAATGTATGTTTACGTCATGCTCATTACAATAAATTTGTTGAGACAATAAGATAGAAAACCAGGTGGTTATAAACTAAGCGATATATAAACTGTAAAATATAAAACATAGTAAGTTTCAAACATTTAAGCTGTAAAAATGTGATCATCTAATGTAGCGAACACGAAATGAAATTAAAGAGGCCAACATTCGCGAATGCAACGTGTATCCGTCACGTAATCCCAACAAAAATTGAAAAATAAGAAACCGTTTATATCACCGTTATATTACAAATCTCATGTAAGTTCGTTAACCTACACGTGAATAATTCACGTAAACCCCAAATTGTGCTTTCCTCTATTTTTCTGATTAGGACCTGTAAAAAAGTATCTTTGTATCAAATCCCGTGTAAATTGACCCAAAACTCCAAAATTATGCATGTTTGGGAGCTCTGACCCCCTTAAAAGACTCACAAAGGTAAATCCAATTTTTTTATGTCAGGGTGTAGTTCGCATGTGCCAATTTTCATCGTGATTGCTGTAAATATGACCGCACAGGAACCCCAAAATATACACTTTTGGGTTGTTTTACCTTTGACTTCATAAAATCCTTAAAAAGGCCTAAATAAAAAAAATAAACAGAAAAAGAAAAAGGCATCTGGGCGTATTGGACGAAGGTATAATTCTACCAAGTATCAAGTCTGTTTGTTTGTTTCTGAATTGATGAAATAAAGAAACGACAACTATTTTATTGTTATTAAATTTTTTATTAAATGCGCTCCATGTAGAAATATCAAGGTGACCTTCTGATGTCTTTGAGTGGTGGTTAAGAAACTATTTTTCGTTTTACAGGTCTATTATAGTAACTTAAGTGTACCAATTCTCATATCAATTGTAAGTGGTGCTACCTAAAATCTGTGACCCAGTTATTACGTCATAACTGTAACAGTACCAAGCCAAACACATAATGTAGTACTATCTCTGTAAGTCTGGCGACATATCTAGAAAAATTTGTCCCCCTTGCCAGTGGCTCAGCGACTATTCTGAGGGCTTGTAACATTAAAAACAGGGTTTCGGTATCTCCGGTGGGAACACAACTAGCCCATTGAATAGCTTTGCGTTTAACACCAATTTTACTGCATCTGTGACGGAAGTATCATATTAGGTCGTCAAGAAATTAATGTCGCGTTTTGGAACACTTTCATTAACCACCACCCAAAAAACGTACATTACATATAATAGTTAAACGAACAATCTAAACGTCACCTTAATGTAGCCTATATAATGTGTAAAGTTTAGTATACTTTAATCTCTTATAGTGATGTCACATGACGAGACACACATTCGGTATGTAATGCTGTTTGAATACAAGAAGGGAAACAACGCCTCTGTAGCCACAAAGAATGTCAAAGAAGTTTATGGAAATGTTTTGAACGTTCGTAAGTATCAATGATGGTTCAGCAAATTTCGTTCAGGTGACTTTAGCCTTAAAAATTGTGATGGCAGGGACCGACATGTTGGAATTGATATTGATGCTCTGAAGACGCTTGTTGAGTCTCACCCAAGGCAACACACTCGTGAAATGGCCCTGAAATTGCATGTCTTTCATGAAACAATACGTAAACATCTAAGGAATATGGGAAAACTCCTTAAAGAAGGTGTTTGGGTGCCTCACGAACTTTCCGATGATCATCGTTTCAACGTGTGACCATTGCTATGTCTCTTCTGGCGCGTAATGCGCGTGCACCATTTTTGGACAGAATTGTCACCGGTGATTTTCTATGCGAACATTAAACGCCAAAAACAATGGCTCAGTCCTAGACAAAAAACCACTTCCGACCCCACAACCTGGACTCCATCCGCAAAAAGTGATGCTTTGGGACATCAAAGGAGTAATTCGTTTCGAACTCCTCAATCCATAGCGAACTGTCAATGCAGAGATATATAGGTTGTTTGGGTTTTTCATCTAAAAAAAAAGCGAAATTAATTTCTTGACGACCTAATAGTTAGAAAACTGATTAAATTAAAGTTAAGTTTGGGTTTCTACCAGAAATTAATCCATATCTAGTGTAATTAGACCAGTTTAATTTAATGTTGTTGTTGCCTCCCGGTGGGACAGCGGTAAGTGTACGGACTTACAATGTTAAAATCATAACTCTAACACTGTTATCAGATCAGTATTTTTAACATTGTTATCAGATCATGTAAAACACTGGCCCGTTAATTAATGGTTAAATATTGTCAAATACAGTTAAATGTTACTTAATAGTTGCTATGATGAAACACCCATCAGTTAGTATTAAAAACAACACTTAAGCTTTTTTTTAGCCTTTTACACTGTAAAGTTTCTTAAGATATTTTAGTGCTGTTGCCAACTACTCTCAGGTTTGGTTTGTTATGAATTTCGCGCAAAGCTACACGAGGGCTATCTGCTCTAGCCGTCCATAATTTAGCAGTGTAAGACTAGAGGGAAGGCAGCTAGTCATCACCACCCACCGCCAACTCTTGGGGCTACTCTTTTACCAAAGAATAGTTGGATTGATCGTCACATTATAACGTCCCCAAGGCTGAAAGGGCGCACGTTTGATGTGGTGGGGATTCTAACCCGCGACCCGCAGATTATGAGTCGAGGACCCTAACCGCCTGGCCATGCCGAACCACTACTTTAAGACCTCAATTTTTTTAAATTAGAAATTCAACATAAGAACTTTTAATCATAATTTCATCTTCACTAATAATCATAGTAAGACGAACAATAGGCCAGGGTTTCTTCTTGCTGCTCCTGTTATTTATTGGTTTCAAGAATTTCACATCAGACGAACAGTGGGCCAGGGTTTCTTCTTGTTGCTCCTGTTCTTTATCGGTTTCAAGAATCGCACATCAGACGAACAATTGGTCAGGGTTTCTTCTGGCTGCTCCTCTTCTTTATCGGTTTCAAGAATTTTACATCAGTCGAACAGTGGGCCATGGTTTCTTTTGGCTGCTCCTGTTCTTTATTGGTTTCAAGAATTTCACATCAGTCGAACAGTGGGCCATGGTTTCTTTTGGCTGCTCCTGTTCTTTATTGGTTTCAAGAATTTCACATCAGAGAACAGTGGGCCAGGGTTTCTTTTTTCTGCTCCCTGTTCTTTATCGGTTTCAAGAATCTCACATCAGACAAACAGTGGGCCAGAGTTTCTTTTTTCTGCTCCCTGTTCTTTATTGGTTTCGAGAATCTCACATCGGACAAACAATGGGCCATGGTTTCTTCTACAATCTCTCTCATCAATTTGAAGTTGTGATAAACAGTAACAAACTCTCCAGTCATAGACATCTTCAGTTGTTTTTGTTTATTTGTTTTAGAGTGCATGGTCCAGTTTAGCAGATGCTGTGCTGCAAAACAGAGAAAAGACAGAATCGACCATAATAGGTACACTGTACACATCTTTAATTACGGGAGCGAGTCGTATACAAATACACTTGTGGAGCTGTAAAGCTACGTATATTGGTAAAACTTCACATCACCTACAAACACGTGCACAAGAGCACATGAAAATTTCAGCTAGAAGCGGATATAAGCTAATTAATCCGCCAGAGTCTTGTATCCATTACATAGTGAGAATAACAACCACCCCATACTTCTAGAAAACTAACATTTTTCACTCCGGATTCACTGATTACGAACTTCGTATCAAAGAAAACTTCTCCATTTTCAATAACTCCCCCGACACTAAATAATAATATCAACTTCTCTCTCTTGTCATTAATGTAATCATTTCTCTTAACAATATTATTAAACATATCTATGCCGCACGTTTTATCGTACTTTCTACTTCCTCGTGTGTTGTTATCTGATGACTTAGACAACTAACTTCTGTTTAATATATTAATTGATTGGTTCAATTTTCAGTTTCGCGTCTTCATAGAGGCTGCCACCAGTCGGGAACTGCTCTTACACAGCAGCTGACTGCAGAGCTTTATTACAGGTTTTGAGACACTTAAGGCCATAAAATTTACTGGACACTGATGGAAAGGAGAGTTTCAAAACAGCAGCTGGCATTTGCTTGTTTTTGAATAATTTAGCAGAAATGATGAAAATGCTTTCAAATTATTTATATCTCCTGTAAGTAGTTGGATTGTATTAGCCACATACACATAGCATTGGAAGTGATCCTCATTAATCAACATCCCCAAAGCTTCCTTCATATTGGATCCATTATCTATTCATCAATGTTTCCCAAGTGGTGTTCGTATTGGATCCATTATCTGTTCATCAACATTCCCCAAATGGTCATCGCATTGAATCCATTATCTGTTCATCACCATTCCCCTCGTGATTGGATCCATTATCTGTTCATCAACATTCCTCAACTGGTCTTTATCTTGGATCCATTATTTGTCACAAGAGATAACACGTTTGATGGTCCCAGCTTAGTAACAGTGTTTCGAGATCCTTCGATGTTGGTGAACAAATAAAAGACTGGCTGTGTAGTGCAGTGGTTGCCATAGGCTTGATTACCCGTTCATTATAAATATTGATTCATCCATGAGATTCCACGGAAATATGAGGGTTTGCTTGATTCTGATTTTCATGTCATCACTTCCTATTCTAGAAAAGTTCCAGAAACATGCCTCAAGTTGGAGTTACTGGAATAATAGATAGAATGGTGTTCGACTAAAAGACAGAGAGTTTAACCTCTTGTTTGCTCATGCTGTTTATGCGAGGAACATCTCTTTTGACACTGTTGAAATTACTGACTTACAAACTTCACGGGCATACTACATTTAAGATGGACAGTTATGAAGTACTTCCGCCTTCCTTATTCATACTGTCAGTTTCATCATAAAATTTAGTAAGTGTTTTCTTACTCTTTTAGCAAGAGTTTATTCGCTCCTGTAATAACAAGAGCCAACCGAGTGACAATACGAAGAGTAATGTTTTTGTCTTAATGTTTCTCTTGAATTCTTTCCTTCACAAAACATGTAGGACAATGGTTTAATACAGTCATACACTCATCTGAACAGTTCTATCACTTAGCCTTTAATATTATTTTGATGTCGAGTAGAAAACTTTGTTTTCCTTGACCAGCTGTGGCTTTGTTTTGTTAGATTAGAAACAAAATGTTAATGAAGAACCCTCACTTCACTGTTTCAAAACGGATAA
Source organism: Limulus polyphemus (assembly GCF_000517525.1). Classification (NCBI taxonomy): domain Eukaryota; kingdom Metazoa; phylum Arthropoda; class Merostomata; order Xiphosura; family Limulidae; genus Limulus; species Limulus polyphemus. The sequence continues at coordinate 119,801 of NW_013667543.1, forward strand.
GTATATTCAATATCACAAAAGCTCAATGACTTCATAACTTCGCTTTCCAACGCTCTTAGTCTTTCTATGGAATATTTTATCAGTAAATACCCAATATCATTTCTATTTCAGAAAGTTCTCAGCCAATGATAGCTGAAGTTCAATACAGTTCTAGGTTAACCTCTATATTTCAACCAGTAAGTGTACAGTTGCTGAAAGATCCGATCACATAGTCCAAATAATATTCTAACATATCAGTCAATCAGCATTAACCGTCCAGAACTATTTCAACCCAGTGGAATAATATAACTTTCGAAAGCAGCAAGAACAGTGTACCCTAGTAAACAACACTGTAAAAATATCCTATATTCTAATATCCACTGGTCATATAAAACATCTAATGGTTGTCCAAGTATATTTTGTTTGTTATTTTGTCTTAGCGCAAAGCTAAACAATAGACTATTTTCTTTCTGTCCACCGCGGGGAATCGAACCCCGCATTTTAGTGTTGTAAGTGTATAAACTCATTACAGACTCACTGAGAGACCTTGATTTGTAGCTCTATACGGTTATTTTCTGATTTTATAGCAAACAACTGAGGTACCCGTCCTTTGTCCGGGTTGTGAAATGTGGGAGTCGATGCTTTGATAAATAACACAGAAATTCTAACTTTCACACAATTAATTTAGAACATATTATTACAGTATTTATTATTTCCTCACCAAAGTTTTGTAAAAGCTTTAAGAATTCACTATGTATATACTTAAAATATGGTATACACTGTGCGATGGTCAGGGTGACTTTGTACGAAGAGGTAGCGGCCAAAACAGTGGCGACAAGTGTGCTTTATGTTAGCCATATTCAATATACAGCTCTTAACGTTTTTCCACACTATTTCACATGATTACTTAACTGACGGTCATTGGCCGCAGAAGTGTCTTACGGGATGAAGTTGTAAGGTCACGGGTCAAAGTAGGAAGAGGATATAACTCAAGAAACGGCCCTTCATATCAGCGTTACGGTGTCTGTTGTAGTATAAATTTCATCTGAGATTATGTATTACTGCAGTAGTGGCGGCCACAGAGAATGCTAGTGCACTGTCTGAGATATATAAGACGTTTGTGTGCCCTCCCACCATGTTGTGTTATAGAAAATTTGATAAAGTTTTTTTTTGGTTTGGTGTAAGAAAGTGGCGTGGCACCATCCACAAATATAGTTAACGTTAACTTACGTCAAAGATAATAAATATTCAATAACACCAATAATGGAGGTGGAAGGGTTGTGATCAGTCCATTAACAAGACCCTTGCTTCAAACTATTATTCCATAAAGTTTGGTTGAGGGTCACCCAGCTACCTAGGAGTAGTTAGATAACGGACAAACAGACAGACACAGATTTTTGTGTTTTGTGTAAATAGATGAAATATATATATCCTGATAAAATAGCATGTGTTTTAGACTGCTATATCCTTCCGATTTGACCTACTATGAAATTGTATCAAAAAAGTACTATATTATGCACCAAATGCAATTTTTACAAACTTCTTCAGTTGATTCTTTCAAACCACAAAATAACTTATTGAAAATCAGAATTTAACGTAATAACATCCATGCTATTAGATGGCTGGACAGATTATGGAACAATGTATGTACATATAACAGGCATTAAGAGCTGAAACACACAATGAGAAACATCATAGTTTTAAACTGATATCGTGGTGTTCTCATATATGAATTAGATCAGGAGTTCTCAAACTTTTTTGGTGGGCCCCCCTCACAAACCCAAAATGTTAACAAATTACTGTACATACCCTAAATATCCGTTATCGAAGCCCCCCCCCCAGTGGCACAACGGTATGTCTGCGGACTTACAACGCTAGAAACCGGGTTTTGATACCCGTGGTGTGCAGAGCACAGATAGCCTGTTGTGTAGCTTTTTGCTTAACATCGAGCAAACAAACAAAATATTTTTTATGATCTCGCGACCACCCTACAATAGGCTTCCGACCCCCTTTGAGTCGGGACCCTCAGTTTGAGAAACGCCGAGCTAGATATGTAAATCCTATTTCATATTGCTTACAGTTGTCACAAAGACGAAAAGAATTAAGCACTTTGATGCTGATGGACAGAAATGGTGACAGATTACTAAATATTTATTGTCAAATATAAGTATGCAAACATCTGCCAATATTGTTTACTCAGGATGGTGAAATGCAGAGTAACAGCTAGAAGTATTGCCGTTTCACAATAGAATTAAATTATAAATAAGTAAACAAGTTTATTCTACTTTCTCTTAAGAAGAAAGCGAATCTGTTTACAGAATTCCAACTGACCATTGCACTAACACGAAACTTCATATTAATTGTTTCTTTAATGAACAATTTCTAAAGCAAACTGTGTTGCACTGGCAGAAATGATTTCCAGACAAATGTGGAGGAATGTGAGGTTTACACACGAGTATAGCACGCTTTCCTTTCCCAAAAAATATGATATCACACCCACTAAGTGAATAAAAAAAAGGAAAACTTTTGCCACCTCTTGAGTAAAAATGTTTGCTGACGATATAGATGACTTGTTATGTGAGTTACTCAGAAAATGGTCAAAGTGAAAACGTTTCCTGATGCTAAAACGATTTCTTAAAAGGAACTCATGTAGTGAAAGTTGTTTTTTGATCAAACAGCAGATTTTGGGCTCTGACTATTACTGTAAGCTTATAGGTTGACAGTCAAGTCAGTTCAGTATTTTGAAGTTATCAAATCATGATTCTGACAGTCGTCATATCAGTTCATGGTTCTGATAGTCGTATCATATCAATATTTTCATGATTCTGATAGACGAATCACATCGCTACTGTCATGATTCTGACAGCTATGTCCCACCAGTACTGTAATAATTCATACAGCCTTCTCACATCGGTACCGTCATGATTCTAAGAGCTGTATCACATCAGTGCTGTCATCATTCTGACAGTCGTATCACATCAGTTCTGTCATGGTACTGACAACCTTACCATATCGTTACTTTCATGATTCTGACAACCATTTGAAATCAGAACTGTCAAAGTGCTTTTACAACTTCCTGTGGTCTAACTTGCCGTCAAAAGTGGTAAATCCTGAATATTTGAGAATGGAGAGAAAGTATGGTTCTCATAAATCAAAGAAGATAAAGTTTCATGGTAACAGATTCACCAGAACAAACAATTGAGTGAAGAGAAGACTGGTAAGCTTAGTAACAGTACAAGTGAACCACTTGAGTTGCCACAAGTTGTTGGCACTCATAGTGCAGGTACCAGTTTTGCGACTTCAACTTCTGAACAACATTCCATGGTACAAAGTGTTCTAAGAGAAAATGTGAACATTTGTATGCTTCTGAGGGGACTCAGATTACACAAGATTGTATCCAAAGTGGTAATATGTTTGCTGATATGAACATTCTATCAGAAGTAAAGAATGAATTTTGCCTTTGTTCGTTTGGCGAAAAGTTGAGCTTAGAAATGACAAATAGAAGTGGACTTGCTGCTACTTTAAAATTTGTGTCCAAAGGAATGAACTGTCATAATGAGAAAGTTTGGCATACAAGTAGAAAAATGGGAAAGAACTCGTTTCTACTAACAAACAATTTGTGTATGTTATGTTATGCATTAGGAAAGGTAGAACTGCCGAAGAATTGTTTTGTGGTGTTATGAACATGAACCAATCAAGTACACAGAAATCTTGAAACAAACATTTCACATCTGCTTTGAATACCAATGAAACATTTGCCAGTGAAATGATGAAAAAAAAGCTGCTGAAGATTTGCCAAAAGATGGCAAAGTTACTGAAACATCTGCGATGGTACCTGGCAGAAACGAAGCTACTCTTCCTTACATGATGTTGTCACTGTTCTTTTTAAAGTGTATCTGGGAAAGTCATAAACTATGAACCGCTGAGTGGGTACTGTCACTCCTGCTCTTCAAATAAAAACAGGACAGCAAAGGAGAAAGAGTAACATCGCAGAGTTTGCTTAGCAAACTATGATGGTTCCACGCCTTCAATGAAACCATTAGGTATGGTGAGGATATTTCAAAGATCTGAGAGGGAAAGAGGCCTCAGATACACAATGTAGAATGGCAATGGCGACAGTAAATCCTTTCATACAGTGAAGGAGTCAAGACCGTATGGAAGAGCTATGCGCTCAAACAAAGGCGATCTGGAAGAACGCGGAATGCAATTTGGGCAACTGACATCACACCTCAGCATCACTTGTGCCCTACTGGTGAAGAAACTTGGTGTCACCAGCTCAGTATATTCACACAAACATCCCATGCCAGAGAGTGTAATAAAAGCCATCAAGCCCATATATGAAAGGTTATCTAGTGATGAGCTCCTGACAACATGCTTATACTGCATCGCTCAGAATGCTAATGAGTCCCTGAACCGTATAATACGGAATCGCTGCCCCAAGGACGCTTTTGTCAGTGCTGCTGATGCGGTCAATCAATACTTTCATTGATGGAATACAGTCAAGGAGGAAGGTACTCGAGCTGCTTAAGATCAGTGACAGAAGTTTCACTAACAAATTCTTTACTAATGCAAACAAGAAGAGGTTATCTGAAGCACAAAACAAAGCTGCCATGAAAGGAGTAAAATAGCTATGACAAAACGTCAAAAAGAGATTTTGATGAATCTAAGAAATACAAGGAGGGTGAAATTTATGCTCCAGGAGCTTATTAATACCCAGAAACATATTAATGGTGTAAGTTTCACAATTTGTAGGATATGGTATACTTTTGTCAACTATACAAAGACCCTTAACGTGACAATTTTGCGCCAAATTTTCAAAGATATTTTTCTCAAAATCTGAAAAATTGACATTCTCATAAGGATTTTTAACTCATAACTTCAGATCTGTTGATGCTATAAACTTCACAATTCACATAAATATGCATTACTAGTGTACCTATAGTTTGTACTAAGATAAAGTTGATAAGATGTTTGGTTTTTATTAAATGACCATTAACGAGTCACTGTAGCATATGTCCTACTTAGGGCATACTCATTAGCACCGTAATTTGATCTTGAATTAATTTTCAGTGTTTTCCTTAGTTCAGATATTTTTTCATATCCCGTCAAAGTCTGGCCCGATTTTTAGGAGCATTCGTCATGTTTGTAGAAGTTACCAAGAACATAAAACATTTCTTTTGTCTTTCTGTATTTTTATAATAGGCAAATTAGCCACAGTGATAATGTTACACATGTGCCAGAATGTATTTGTACCTATTTCAATATATTTTCATACAAAAAGCATAGTATGGATATGTTTGCTTTTTTTCATAAAAAGGCCAAATCCTAGATAACACTATGTAAAGGGTATATGCTACCTTAAGAAAAAATAATTAGTTTAAACTAACGTTACAAGTGTAGTAAGGAAGAAATTAAACAAACATATTTAAACTAATGTCACACGTGTAGTGTTTGTTTGTTTGTTTTGAATTTTGCGCAAAGCTACACGAGAGCTATCTGCGCTAGCCGTCCCTAATTTAGCAGTGTAAAACTAGAGGGAAGACAGCTAGTCATCACCACCCATCGTCAACTATTGGGCTACACTTTTACCAACGAATAGTGAGTTTGACCGTCACATTATAACGCCCCCACGGCTGAAAGGGCGAGCATATTTGGTGGGACGGGGATTCGAACCGCGACCCTCAGATTGCGAGTCGAGCGCCCTAACCACCTGGCCATGCCGGGCCCACATGTAGTGAGGAAGAAGTTAAACAAACATTTAGTTTTAAGCTCATCTTATACTTACAATTATAGTAAGGAAAAGTGAAACAAACAAATTTAGTTTAATGTTATACATGTAGGGAGGAAGAAGTGAAACAAGAGGGAATCCTCAACAGCCGCGAAACTTGAAATTCTTTTAGGCAGAATTAGAGTAAATTAATCTATGAGACCTTAT
>NW_013667543.1:126608-158664 GCF_000517525.1 Limulus polyphemus
ACCTTATTTTCTTCCTTTTTATTAACTATATTTTTGTGCGCCAGCAATACCAAGCGTGAGGCGCGCGTATACCCGATTCGATTTTATTACTCATAGGAACTTTGCCAGCCTACCCTGAAATTGAAATTATTTTAGGTACGATTAGAGTAAATTAATCTATGACATCTTGGGCGTGGTCAAATACATCTATCGAAAGGGTTTGACCTCCTCAGTCCAAAAACTATAGTTAGATCTCAAATCGGTCAAGAGATGACGGAGCTATGAGCTAAAAGTTTGAACTTGAAAAACTGAGAGCCATTCTATGAGCCGCTATGCCGCGGCTAAAGATACACTTTTAGATTTAAAATATTGTTACACGAACAGTGAAGAAGTAAAAACCACGCTCTTAGTTTTAAACTAATTACACTAATAGTGGGGAAGAAATTAAACACATTTAGTTTTTAAATTAATTACACTAATAGTGGGGAAGAAATTAAACACATTTAGTTTTTAAATTAATTACACGAATAGTGAGGAAGAAATAAACAAACACATTTAGTTTTTAAATTAATTACACGAACAGTGAGGAAGAAATAAACAAACACATTTAGTTTTAAACTAATATTACACTCATAGTTTGGATTGTTTGTTTATTTTGAAGTTCGCGCGAAGCTACATGATGACTATCTGCGCTAGCCGTTCCTAATTTAGCAGTGTAAGACTAGAGGGAAGGCAGCTAGTCATTACCACCCACCGCCAACTCTTGGGATTGGCCGTCACATTATAACGCCCCACGGCTGAAATGGCGAGCATGTTTAGTGGGATGGGGATTCACGACCTTCAAATGCGAGTCAAGCGCCCTAACCACCTGACCTTGATGGGCCTATAGTATGGAAAAAGTGAAACAAACATATTTAGTTTTAGGCACATATTACACGTATGACCAGGACGAGGGGAATAAGTAAAAAAAAAAAACGTTAAATCTTAAACTAATGTTACACGTATAGTGAAGAAGAAGTGAAACAAACATATTTAGTGTGAAACTAATGTTAAACGTATATTACAGAAGGATTTGTTTCCTTGTTTGTAGTTAAGCACAAACTACACAATGGGTTATTTGTGCTTTGCCCATCATAGTTATCGAATCCCAGTTTCTAGCGTTATAAGTCCGCAGACATGCCGCTGTGCCTCTGGGGGGGGCCCTGAAGAAAGAAAGAAACACCTTTAATTTTAAACTAATGTTACTCATATAGTAAGGAAAAAGTGAAACAAATCCATTTAGTTTTAAACAAATATTACAAGTACAGTGAGTGTGAAATGTAATTACCAAAAAATAATCAGAACTACTTTGTTCTATTCGTAATTGTTTTAAATAAAAACTTTCTGCGTATAGAAAAAAATGTACGAACAATAAATGAAAGAAATGAAAGGCGTAGACAAAAATGAATTTAAGTATGTAACTATTTAGGATGTGTAATACAAGTTGAGTTAGAGAAGACAATGATATACAAGTGAAATATAGCGAAAAAAAGTTATTTTTATATTCAAAATTAAATACACTGTCTGGAAAAGCGAAGGATATAGATTAACCTGCCTCTTGGCTGCCAGACTTTACATTTCTGAAAATATATTGCCGGGCCTAGTTTAGTGGCTAGTATGCTGGACTTGAATCTGGGAATCTACGTTTCTGGTCCAGTTGCCACAAAATTGAGTGATCGTCAAACCACACTACACGGTTAGAGTAGCTCTAGTGTTGACGGTGGGTGTTTTTGACTGGCTGCTTTCCCTCTAGATTATCAATTCAAAATTAGGGACGAATAGGGCAAATACCCCTTTTGTGTATCTTTGCGCGAATTTCTGAAACAAATAAATACTCGTGGGTCAGTTCTATATATGTTAACTTTTAGCCCCAAACACTCTCAATATTTAGTAAACGTCATGAATCCTGACTACGTTTTGTGAACGATATTTTCTATACTGATGTCACCATTTTATTTCTTTAAGCCAAAACTACTTACAGCCTTGGTCTCTCTGTAGTTCAGCGGTAAGATTAAAGGTTCAAAACGCTAGAATGCGGGGTTTGATCTAAGTGGTATAAAGGCCGAACATAGCCCATTATGCAGCTTTATACCAAAATAAACAAGCCTTTTCAAAAATTGGCGCCAGATTAAAATTAGACGTTAAATCAATGTTCAACACATGATCATAAATTGTCTGTTCACATTCCAATATGCACTTGGATTGAGGCGTAATCCTAGTTTGTAAAAGTTTAATGATATGAAAGATATAAAAACGAATTCGTGTTTACTTAAATTATAAAACTACCATGCAATAATATAATTATTCCTAAAAGTCAAAATTTTTTACCCGTATAAGTATTATTAGAAATAACAAATTATTTATAATATATTGATATGTTTTGCAAGGATACACAACGTATTATTTGTTATATAGACAGCTTCCCAAGATCAAATAACGAATAATGTTTGATATACTGATGTGTTTGATAAGGACAAATAACGTATTATGTGTGATATATTCATGAGCTTGATAAAGACAAATAACGTATTATTTGTGATATATTGATCTGGTTCACAAGGGCAAATAAAGTATTATTTGTGATATATTGATTTGATCGACAAGGACAAATGACGTATTATTTGTGATATATTGATGTGTTTGACAAGGACAGATAACGTATTATGTGTGATATATTGATGTGTTTGATAAAGACAAATAACGTATTATTTGTGATATGTTGATGTGTTTGATAAAGACAAATAACGTATTATTTGTGATATATTGATTTGATCGACAAGGACAAATGACGTATTATTTGTGATATATTGATGTGTTTGACAAGGACAGATAACGTATTATGTGTGATATATTGATGTGTTTGATAAAGACAAATAACGTATTATTTGTGATATATTGATCTGATAGACAAAGACAAATGACGTATTATTTGTGATATATTGATGTGCTTCACAAGGGCAAATAACGTATTTTTTTGTGATATATTGATCTGATTCACAAGGGCAAATGACGTATCATGTGTGATATACTGATCAGTTTGACAAGGACAAAAACGTATTATGTGTGATATATATTGACCTGTTTGACAGTTACGAATAACGTATGATGTGTGATACATTGATGTGTTTGACAAGGAGAGAATAGGTATTATGTGTGATATACTGATCAGTTTGACAAGGACAAAGAACGAATGATGTGTGATATATTGATACGTTTGATATTTGTGATATACTGATCTGGTTCACAAGGGCAAATAATGTATTATGGGCGATATATTGATGAGTTTGATAAAGACAAATAACGCATTATGTGTGATATATTGATGCGTTTGATAAGGACAAATAACGTATTATGTGTAATATATTGATGCGTTTGATAAGGATAAATTACTTATTATGTGTGATACGTTGTTCTGCTTGACAAGGACAAATAACTTATTATATAATATATTGATCTATTTAACAAGGACAAACAACGTACTGTATGTGATATATTGATGTGTTTGATAAAGAGAGATAACGTATTATTTGTGATATATTGATCTGGTTCATAAAAGCAAATAACGCATTATTTGTGATATATTGATCTGTTTGACAATTACGAATAACGTGTGATGTGTGATATATTGATGTGTTTTATATGGACATATAACTTACGATGTGTGGTATATTGATGTCTTTTATCAGGAAGAATCACGTATTATGTGTGTTATATTGATATGTTTGACAAGGATAAATAACGTATAACGTGTGATATATTTATGTGTTTCATAAGGACAAATAAAGTATGCTGTGTGATACATTGATGTGTTTGATAAAGAGAGATAACGTATTATTTGTGATATATTGATGTGTTTCACAAGGGCAAATAACCTATTATTTCTGATATATTGATGTGCTTCACAAAGAGAAATAACGTATTATGTGTGACATATTGATGTTTTTGATAAGGACAAATAACGTATTATGTGTGATACACTGATGTGTTTGATAAGGAGAGATTAAGTATTATGTGTGATATACTGATCAGTTTGACAAGGACAAATAACGAATGATGTGTGATATATTGATATGTTTGACATTTGTGATATATTGGTCTGGATCACAAGGACAAATAAGGTATTATGTGTGATATATTGATGTGTTTAATAAGGACAAATATCGTATGTTGTGTGATATATTGATGTGTTTGACAAGGACAGATAACTTATTATATAATATATTGATCTATTTAACAAGACAAATAACGTATTATATGTCTGTTTGACAAGGAAAAATCACGTATGATTTGTGATATAATGATGTGTTTGATAAGGCCAATTAATGTATTATATGTGATATATTGATCTGGTTGAAAAGGACAAATAACGTATTATGTGTGATATACTGATGACTTTTATCAGGAAAAATCACGTATTATTTGTGATATATTGATCTGGTTCACAAGGGCAAATAACGTATTATGGGCGATATATTGATGAGTTGGATAAAGACAAGTAACGTATGATGTGTGATATATTGATATGTTTGACAATTACGAATGACCTTTGATGTGTGATACATTGATGTGTTTAACAAGGACTAATAATGTATTATGTGTGATATATTGATCTATTTAACAAGGACAAATAACGTATTATATGTGATATATCAATCTGGTTGAAAAGGATAAATAACGTATTATTTGTGATATAATGATGTGTTTGATAAAGACAAATAATGTATTATGTGTAATATACTGATGTCTTTTATCAGGAAAAATCACGTATTATTTGTGATATGTTGATCTGGTTCACAAGGGCAAATATTGATGAGTTTGATAAAGACAAGTAACGTATGATGTGTGATATATTGATATGTTTGACAATTACGAATGACCTTTGATGTGTGATACATTGATGTGTTTAACAAGGACAAATAATGTATTATGTGTGATATATTGATCTGTTTGATAAAGAGAGATAACGTATAATGTGTGATATATTGATGTTTTTGAGAAGGACAGATAATCTATTATATGTGATATACTGATCTGTTTGATATATTGATGTGTTTGATAAAGACAAATCACGTATTATTTGTGATATATTGATATGTTTGATAAAGACAAATCATGTATTATGTGTGATATACTGATGTCTTTTATCCGGAAAAAGTCAAGTATTATGTGTGATATAATGATGCTTTTCATAAAAGAAATAAGGTATATTGTGTTTTTGATAAGGACAAATCAGGTGTTATGTGTGATAAATTATATTTTTGATAAGGTCAAATAAGGTATTATGTGTGATATATTGATGTGTGTTTGATAAGGACAAATAAGGTATTATGTATGATATATTGATGTTTTTGATGAGGACAAATAAGGTATTATGTGTAATATATTGATGTGTGTTTGATAAGGACAAATAAGGTATTATGTATGATATATTGATGTGTTTGATAAGGACAAATAAGGTATTATGTGTGATATATTGATGTGTTTGATAAGGACAAATAAGGTATTGTGTGTGATATATTGATATGTTTGATAAGGACAAATAAGGTATTATGTGTGATATATTGATTTGTTTGATAAGGACAAATAAGGTATTATGTGTGATATATTGATGTGTTTGATAAGGACAAATAAGGTATTATGTGTGATATAATATATTGGCCTGTCAGACAGACTGTTAGGACAAATAATGTTTTTGCGAAATTCTTGACCTGTTAAGTATTGTGATCAGGCTAACTAAGGTTTAGTCAAGTTGTTAATAATAAAATGGCTAATGCTTTTTAACATCTGTCAGAGCAAGCGTACGGTCAGGTATCGACATTAAAATTGGCCTAAGTAAATGAAAAATGTAAAATATTCCTGATTTAAAACCAAATATAATTTGAAGTGGAGTATGTCTTCTTCAAATACATAATTATTAATTTCGTTATATTTGTATGAAACAAGACACTACATTTATTCATGCACATACACGGATAAAATTATACACACACACATATATACACAAGTATGTAGTGCTTTTCAGTATTAAGGAACGTTCTTCAGCGTCAACTGAAGCTTTTGGTATCTTCAATCGACAGATGCTGTTAAGCATATGTAGTCAGTATCTTTTATGTTATTTATTATACTGTCTTCCCAGTGGCACAGCGGTATGTCTGCGGACTTACAACGCTAGAATCCGGGTTTCGGTACTAGTGGTGGGCAGAGCACAAATAGCCCATTGTGTCGCTTTGTGCTTAATTACAAACAAACAAAACAAATTTATTATACTTTGCAATAAGCTATCAATATACACGAGCACATGTAAAATCAATTCAAAGTAACAGTTCATCAACAGGAAAATAATTAGTAAATGAAAAGTAGTCTTACAGTTAATTCAGTTTTGTAATGATTTATTTATTTCATGATACATAGCTCATATGAATCGTTGATAATCATATGCTCGTTCGTAAGGCATTATATACTATCTAATAATTTAATAAGCTAAAAATTTAATACGCATTTTTCTAACCGTTAAAATAAAGTGAAACTGATACAGTTAATGAAGTTATCGAGATAGATCTTTGCATTAAATTATTTTTTCTCGTGTTTTCTGGAAACTCATTATAACATTATCGCCTGTTGCCTGCCCTTTCGTGCGTGAAACCAGACGACCAGAAAAAGCGATGGTGGTTTTTACTTGTTTATTTTTTACACTGTTCCTTCTGTGGATAATTGATAAAAAATTAATTCAAAGCTTGTTTGCAATATTACAGGAGTATCATCTTGTAACTTTTGGTTGACCTCATCGTCCAGGGAAAGTTGTAAATTTAAATTTCCTTTTTGTGTAACAGAAAGTCACTTGAACCGACAAAACATTTGTAATTCCACTAGCAAGCTTGGGTTGTTATTGATTTTGTAAGAACATGAGGAACGTCAAGGCGATACTAGGCTTGGTTCCCCTGTAAAGCTAGTTATTTTGTAAGTCAGGAAAGCTATGTTATAGAGTATTATCTACAAGGAAAAATAAACAATAGACGTCGCCTGTAAGCCTTCCGACACTACAATATGCACGCAATATCCGAACAATTGATGACATTGGTGATGGCCTGAATTCACGATAGATAAGACACGCGATCCGAAATCTGGAACGTGACCGTCATTGGACTGCAGTGTCAGAGAATGCTTTGTTATAAGCACTGTAATTCATTCTTGTTAGTGACAAAAAAAAAAAACTCTTTTGAACAGACTTAATAAAAAAGAAACACAACTTTGCATCAGAGAACTTCATGAATTATACGTATTAAATTATACCACTATGTTTTCCAACGTTTCCAATCGAATAGTTTCTCGCTAAAACTATTCAACTAGTTCTAGTTCCATCTTACAGGGTTTGATTAAAGGCCCAATACACTAATGTTCTTAATGTTGTAAAAAGCAAAGTTATGCCTACACTTTCAGCAGAAAAAATCGCTAGTTTAAATTCATTTTTGGATGCTGTAATATACGTTTTTACAGAATAAACTGTTATAGTACAGATAGGTTGTTGGAACAGAAAAAGAGGGTATTTATTATATATATAGAAGGCAAGAACAAGCCAAGGTAGGGAAGGAGTTCATGTGGAACGCCCCTTTAGAGAAGCTGTAAAAGGCATAATAACATAAAACTTATAGGTAACTGTAGAAAATGTAAATGACAGGTTGTAACAGTCAAGGGCGCTGGCTTTATCTTTCTTAAACTACAGAAGCGTATTAAAGACATTCAACGGATAACGCGTACACAGAATACATAAGCAGGATATTCATAAATAAACAATTATATCTTAAGTAAGATCTAAGAAGCGCATTTTGTGTTTCATGTAGAAACACGAAGCTTCTATTAGTCTGCTAATACCACTCTAAAAAGCTTATTAAGTCAGGCAAAAAACAAAACAAAAACAAATTGCATCTACCCATCCACAGGCGAATAAGATGTTTTTAAAACACAATTTTCCCTATACATCTTTGCCATCAATGGTTACATTTCAGAAATGTTGTCCCGTTCCATTTCAGTGGCGCTTTTAAACGGTCTTTTTATAGAGCTAGTCCTAGCATAACTTACTGGCCTTTCACTCTCGTTCGAACCAAAGTAAAATTTTCTAGTATTATTTATAAAAGAAGAGTCTCTATACAGAACTTCTGCTACAAAAAAATTGTGTTCTAAAATAATGAGTATCATAGAAAATAAAACAGAATAAATTAACCTTTCAGCTCAGATATTGTGTTCTAAGATAATGAGTATCATAGAAAATAAAACAAAATAAATTAACCTTTCAGCTCAGATATTGTGTTCTAAAATAATGAGTATCATAGAAAATAAAACAATAAATTAACCTTTCAGCTCAAATATTGTTCGTTTTTGCTCAAGCGCACCTTTGTTTTAGGGTAATATACTCATTTTTTCATGTACTGTTATATATGAACTGTAATTGTTTTAGGGTAATATACTCATTTTTTCATGTACTGTTAGCTACTTATTAGCTACTGTTAGCTAGTTTATTACTTCGACTTCTTTTTTATTACCCTCTTACTTCATTTCTCATGTGGCAAAGCAGTATGTCTGCGGACTTACAACATTAGAAACCGGGTTTCGATACCTATGGTGGGCAGAGCACAGGTGGTCCATTGTGTAGCTTTGTGCTTAACTTCAAAACAAGCAAATTGACTTTCAGCAATGAGGGCGTTATAATGTTACGGCCACTTCCACTTTCATTTTGTAAAAAAAGAAGCCCAAGAGTTATCGACGAGTATTGTTGACTAGCTTCCTTCTCTCTAGTCTATCACTTCAAAATTAGGAACAATTTACGCAGATAACCCTCGAATAGTTTTGTGCGAAGTTTAACAAAACATCGTTTCTAATATCGCATCCCATATTTCATGTTTCCACAAAGTATGATTTTTTATTCTTCAATTTTTGATTTTATGTCTTTAAACTTTAACCGGCGATTGAACTATTTATTCAGTTTTTGTTTATCTCAAGCTGTAACAATACACTGTATCAGGTAGCTAATGTCCTTATCGTTAATCTACGGGGTCTGTTGTTAATAGTTGTGTATTAGTTAGCGAGTCGAAACTAAAAAACTTTCAGTGAGAAACTTGCTGCTAATAAAACTTACTTAATACATGTAAATAAGGAATATTCTTCGAGTGTTTTTATAAAGTAAAGAATGGTAAACATTTTGAACTAAAGGCTGAATAATTATTATATGTTTCTCCCTTATTTTATACAAAAGAAACCAAAACCAATATTGTAAATGCACATGTATTAAAATTGTATATTAGTGTATGTGTGAACTATCGAACTTATTTATTTGAAGGGAGACATGCTCACGTGCAGGGAATGCTTCCGTGGCGAATTACAGTTTTTACGACGCAGTGCAGGAGGACTTACAAGGTGGCTTTTCCCATGCAGCTACAGCCTCGTGACTCCTCTCTACTGTATTACTTTACGCTTGCGTCAAGGAAGCGCGTGCTCTCCTGCTACATTGCTTTCTTAACTCGAACGACAGCCGTGAAACGCGATGTTTTGTTGTGGTGTTGGTTGTCCTAGAATGTTAATGGAATTCTGTGACATTTCTGTGTATTAGAAACAACGATATCGTAACAAGTAGATGTTGTGCTCTGGAGATTTTGCGACATTTATGTAATATTGTAGCCGGAACTATCCAGCAGATTAGGCGTTGTTCAAGGAAAGCTATTAGATCATTGTCGTCAGAACATCGGCTAATAATTTTAGTAGTGGTTAATGTTGGAGGAGTACAGCCAGCCACGTGTCTACAGGGCGAACTGTTTCATAAATGACGCGTATTTTTACTTAAGACAAGTAAATAATACGGTGAATTACAAACTATCCTGTTACGTGATAAAGTACGCTACTACAAAACAGTAGTTGTGTTTATTACTTGTTGTTTAATGGCTTAAAAGTTTAAAAATCGAAAATAAGTAATAGAATCGGGCATCAAAAATATGTTTAACTAGCATCTCTCTCAGGTATAAAGTGCTTTGATGACTTCCATACTCAGCGAAAGTCAGAAATTTTGACTCTGGCAATCCTTTTACGGCAACGAACTTCTCATCTTCCATAGAAAAAAGAAATAAAAAGTGTTTATTTGATATCCTATGAGTTCACCCTTTGTTTTATAAACGTGAACAGGAATATTTTAATCAGAATAAGGACCAAAGTGATTAATTTTCAGATTCTTCACGATAAAAATTCACTCATAAAATCTCATGGAAAATATTTACTTTGTTTTATACAAAGGATCATTATTTCTATTGACGTAAATGAACTGAGAGATATCAAACCTGCCACATTTGTTTGAACACTGGTGCCGTTGCTAAGGCTACAAGACCGTTCGATTTGCTCGCCTTAAACCTTGTCATAAACGTGCTGAAAGTTTTGTGTAATTACATTGTTGTTGTTTTTTTAACTTCAGTATTTCACTCCCTTCTTCAAAGTAATTTTTGCATTCGTCCACAGTTTTTGACAAATCAAGCATCTATGCATCGCCGACGGAGAGTAAGTAGGGAGTTTTTGTAGTTTGTTTTGTAAATTTATTAAAATTTAATCGAACTGAACGAAAATGATGTCGAGAATATTGGATGTTATTTATCAAAACATAAATCATTGTCATTTAGCGGAAAACCAACAATCAGTTTGGTAATCTGTAGAATTATATAAAATACAGAAAACATCTTTATTTGTTTTATAGAGTGAAATATACAAAATCTCTACTTCGCTATAGCGAGTTTGACTGAAATAAATAAAACATTACTTTCATCACAGGATGATTTTTAGAAAGCATGTAATTAATTTTTTTAAAATTATAATTATATATTTTTAAATGACTGGAATAAGAGGTATAGCGAAATGCGGCACGGGAGGCAAAGTCTTTTATAGCAGGCCTAACATTAAAAAATATCACATGTTGTGGCACATGCATATAAAAAAGTTTGTTTTGGAATTTTTTCACACGCATGACACATTACTAAGGTAAGAAAAATTTGTCGACAAAAAAATACTTTTCTCATAACTGAGTTTGATATATAGCACCAAGTGCGTATAAAATAAACGACACGTGAAAGATCTTAGTTCCAGAAACACGAAAATCTGTCGAAAAATTCGTGTTACTAAATATATCTAACAATAACATCATTTTCTCACACCCCCCCCCCCCCCAGTGACATAGCGGTATGTCTGTGGACTTCATTGTGTAGCTTTGTGCTTAATTATAGACAAAGAACATTATTTTCTTACATAAATGGTCAATTTGTCAAACTGTTTATCTTTCTTTGGCACATAGAGTCACTATAAGATCAACAATATATTCTTAAGTTCTAGTCGAGGGGTGGTCCATCTTTTTCAATAGCTGTGTGGATTTTAGGTTCTGAAATATGAGTTAGTTGCAATTCACCCGACAAAAAACACACTCCAAACCGAAGGCATTACGAATAAATTAAATGTATAATAATACGGCATGAAATTAATTGGAAGTTCATAGAATCGGTTTGCTATAAACATTAATATAAATATGCTGTGAGAGGCCAATAAGAGTAATTATAATTAATAATAATAACAATTAGCTTGCAGCATTTATGAATTTTGATTAATGTAGCCTAAATATCTGTTGAGTTTTCCATTTTTATGCAGGTTTTTAACACAAGGTAAACAAAATTGCGTGAGTTTCAGCAAATCGAATAGCATGCGGCATCCTCTGTGTCTTGTTGAATTGATATGTCTACTTATTTTACAGATACGCCCAATATTTGAGGATAAACATTTATTACTTCTCAGTAAAGTTATACAAACCACGTAGTGAACGAGTATGAAAAAAAAACAAACAAAAAGAACATTCACAGTTTTGTTGCTGAAAATACCGTGCCTATTTGTGTCATTATCCCTAGGTGTTTCTCAATAACCAAACCTCAACAGAGAAAGATATACTGTTGGTGTTAGGCCTACGTAAAGAGTTTTCTGTATACCGTTAGTGTTAGGCCTGCGTAAAGAGTGTTCTGTATACCGTTAGTGTTAGGCCTGCATAAAGAGTGTTCTGTATACCGTTAGTGTTAGGCCTGCGTAAAGAGTGTTCTGTATACCGTTAGTGTTAGGCCTGCGTAAAGAGTGTTCTGTATACCGTTAGTGTTAGGTCTGCGTAAAGAGTGTTCTTGTGCAGGAACGTTTTCGGAACCGTGAAAACAAAAGTTAGTTTAGTTAGTCATTTCCGAATGTTTTTGTCGTTAAGTCAGTAAATATAGCCGCATAACATCGTAGTCTATCAGTTCAAAGTCACGGATGGTGAGTGTAGTATTTTCGTTTTTTCATTATATATTTTCTTGTCTCGTATTTCAACACGAGGCTTCTTGAAGACAAGGAGAGTATTCTACCAGCTGAGCTAAGAGCCTAACCTCGTACTACTTCTCAGTAAGGCACTTTTTTGAGAACTCAGACTACTACACTTGCGTAGATAACTCTTGAGTAGAAACAAACAAACAGTTATCTATATAGCATAGCTAACAACTATCACATTTAAAACAGTCTTTATCATGGTGTTTGTTCCTGACTTTCAGATAAGATGTATTTTAAAGGCGTGATGTTAGGTTAAGATATTTATTTAAAGACACAACATCTCTACTAAAAACTTCTAACATCGTTTATAAATTTAAGTATCTTTGTGAACAAACAGACATATATATCAAGTTGGACATGAATTTAAATACATTGTAACAATCATTATGTGACTTTTCACTTATAGCAGCTCATTTAAGTAGTCAATATTGAATAAACCCGCACCACAAATGGTAGAAAAAAGAACAACATGTACAGACAGCTTTTAACAATGTCAAAACATCCGCAACAAATGCTAATTACTCAAATCAGATTAGAGAGACAAAAAATTAAATAAAAAATTGTTTAAAAAAATCTGGAGTCTTTATTTTGGGGGTATGTATTCTCAAAGATGCATTTCTGTAGAAAAAGTAGTTGTAATGTTAAGCCTATCTTTTGCTTCTTGATATATGTTCCATCGTGTATCAGTTCCATAACTAATTGTGAATATATTTTTATAGTTACACACGTTTGTTAGTGCCAACTGTTGTAGATTATTGTAGTAAACTTGTTTAGTTCAAGAAAGTAGGCCGTAGACAAGATAGTGTAGTGATACATTAACAAAGATAAAAGTTCGTATCTGAATTTTGATATCGAGGTCAAGCAAGTTTAATATTATGTATAAACTGTTTATGGTAGACTTTTGATATTGTACAAAACAAGTATGATTAGCTTGTTTAAAAAAAAATATAAAATGATAGACTGAAATACTTATCATTCAGAATTGATTTGTTTGTCAAGTTTACACTTTATACAGTTTATACTAAAATACAAATACATAGAGTATAGATACAGAGGTTTGTTTGAAAAATTATATTTATAAGAAATTAGAAGTAAGTGATTGAATAAATTAGAAAATATAAGCACAGTATGGGTTGTAATTAATTTTATGTCCTCCACTACCTCACCAGCAATCTTAAGGGATTATCGTGCTAACCACAATATGGGTTGTACTTAATTTTATGTCCTCCACTACCTCAGCAGCAATCTTAAGGGATTATCGTGCTAACCACAATATGGGTTGTACTTAATTTTATGTCCTCCACTACCTCAGCAGCAAGCTTAAGGGATTTATCGAGACTTACTGGACTGACGATGAGTGTAAAATATGAAGTATACAAAATTTCAAAACTTTTGTTATTTATGATGTGTTATTCTTTTCTTAAACTCTACGAAACTACGGTAAGTTGTTTTGTAGTGTTTGAGCACCACAGTCGGCGTACTAACGTCAATGTATCTTTAAGCTTCTGTTTTAAACTATATTAATCTTCTAATTTGTCTTCAATATTTGTTAGATAGGAAAAAGTAAATACTTAAAGGCTTTTAGTTAATTTTTGTGTTAAAAAGATGATTATTATTTATTAATTTCTTATAAGTTTAAGCCTTACTGATATTGAAAATATTGTTCTTAGCTAAACAATATTACCAAAAAAAGTTTCAAATAATGTGATTGTACAATTGTCCACTCCATATTTAGAACACATATCTCAGTTCCAATCAATACTGTATTTAGCTAACATGCCAGGATCCATCTCTCAGCTTTACACGGTATCAAATCCACCTAAACTCTGCTTATTTTACTTTAACATTACATTCAGTTGCATGCAAGGTCAACTCTATGTCTTAAGATCTATATTTTAATTCGTTTCTCAGCTTCATGTAATGTTCAACCTATTTGGGCTTCAAGGGCTTTGTTTGAATCTGGTTCTTAGCTTCGCGTAATGTTAATTCTTTTTCAGGCTTTAAGAAATTTATTTGAACCTAATTCTCAGCTTCGTGAAATATTAAATCTATTCGTGCTCTAAAGACTTTGTTTGAATTCAACCGAGCTCTAAAAACTTTATTTGGATTTAGTTCTCAACTTCGTGAAATGTTATCTCTATTTGGGCTCTAAAGATTTTGCTTAAATCCAGTTAATGTTTCATGCATGCATATATTTGCTTCTTCCGGGTTTTAATATATTGGCCTTACGATTTTTGTCTTTTTTAACTTTGCTTTCCGGGTACGTTAATTTCATTTATTTTCATATTCGTTTTACCATCAGATTTAGCTAATAAAGTAAACTTTGATTGTTAAATAAGCTAAGTCTACGAGCTATATATTGGATAATAATATCAGTGTTAGAGTACCGTAAAAGGGGGTGATTATGGATAAAATTTACGTCATCAAACTTTACTATTATTTTCAAATGAAATATTGATTGGATTATAACAGCGTTTTTATGCCATTAATATTAGTGTCTAAGCTTCCGGTGGAGCATAAAGCTACTTTCATAGATGAACCAATAATTTTTATATCATATCTGATATCTATATTGTAAGTTTATACCTTCTTTTAAAACCTTTTTATGTGGTAGATGTTTTCCGTTCATTGTTTTGAAATATATGAGTTGAGGCATGCTCATATTGTAAACTTTTGTTTAAAACACTTGGTTCTCCCTATACACCACAAGATTGTAAAGAGGAGGGGGCTACAAGTAATTCTTAATGTTCGTCCCTAATCATCCCACATAGGTAACTGGGAAGAGTTATAAATTGTATAAAAAACTGACATTTCCATGGGATACAGTTGGACAACAGTATTGACCTGCAATTGGAACGCTTATAATCTTCAAACCTTAGCTTGGGAACTGGGAGACATGTAACGTCGTTTAGAAGAACTTGTCCCTAATCACCTTGTTTTGTAGTAGTGATGTTTTCTTTGGTTAATCTACTTTACTTTCATGGTTGTTCTGTTCAATATTTCACGTGGAAAACTTTGTTATTATCCAATTGAACATCTACGTTATCATTACTACTGAAAGTTGAGGCGTCACCTATTGAAAAAAACTTTTATTACTGTCGTGGAAGTATGTATTTAGTCAGACTAGGATGATCGTTATATTCATTTCAATGCAAAAATGAAGGGGATGTAGCACTTAGAATTATTTTTACGTTGCTTTTTCAGAAATGATTTGTTTATGAAAGAATATACTTTCAACAATTATCGTATTATTGTCGTAAATCCTTCTCACATTAGTATAATAATTGTAGAGAAAACTGGAATAGATAAAAGCTTTAACGTGATAAAAAATCGTTTTCATACTGGAATATCCGTTTAACTATCGATGTGTAGTTTTTACACCAGCTGTAAGATGTGTCTGTAAGTTGAAAGCAATTAACAAACGATCAGAAATACAAGAAGTGTAGAAGTTATGAGAAGGAAAGAAAAGGGAAAACAATTTCGGTAAAATACTATTAAACACGGGTCTTCATTGAAATTAAGATATCTTTGTTACCCCTCACTTTTCTTGGTTTTGAAATGCCATTTCAATATATATTTTATTTGTTTTATGCTTGCAGTGATAGTTTTAAACTGAATCATAAAGTTTATTTTTATTTATTGTCTATTATCAAATATTTATAATATACTTTATTATCTTGAGCAGATTTTTTATTGACAGAATGTTTGCATAGAATAAGAGTAACTATATTGTGCTAATTATGCAGCTGTACTGCTTGTGGAGACTGACAATATAAAGCACTCTTCCACTTTTCTAGATAGGAACTACAAATTCATTATCTACTGTTCCTATTGGCCCACACGTTATAACAATGTTGTGTGAGATATATTTATTTCTGATCGTCTTCTGCATCTCTGCTAACTCTATAGTACATGTATTTCTCTTCTGGAACAGACAGACAGTCGTTCATTTAGGATAATATAATAATGTAGTAGCTTTTGTAAGAGGACGTTATCCGTGATACTCTAGAAACTGTTATTTTATTAATAATCTAACATTCATACAATTATATTTAAACAGAGCATCAATTAATTGAAACTAATAATTCATAGTTTATATTACTTTAAGAATATAGGGTAATTTTTGTATACATTGATATTCTATCATCCTGGTGCTTTAGCAATACTATCGTATTTATATTTTGATTCGCCAGGACATAGTATTTCACCAAACACTTGTATTTCTTATTTGATCCGGTAGGGCAAAATTCACTGTAATTTACATATAACTGAATTTCTAGAACCCTAATGATACGGGAGCTAAATGTTTCTGAAAATATTAAAACAACTTTTAGCTAACATACAAGGCTAAAAGAATGTCATTATTACCAATCCTGAAAGTGTAAGATGATGGATAAGGTAAACAAAATCTGATATGTAGGAATATGACTATAAACTTATGCGTTCACTTGGCATATTCCTAAGGTTCAAACACAAGATTAACCAAAATCCTAATGTTCTAGTCAGTAAGCATATACTTAATAACGTAAAATACAAATCATTTTTCGTTTGACTTTTCTCTAATTTCAAAGAAGCGTAGAAATATATTAAGTAAGCGTTTTTTTTTCAGAAGTTCGTGATTTCTCTCGTGCCACGTATTCATAGATCCATGTTGTGAAGCACGTTATGACAGCAGGCTAAAAAATTCTTAGCATCATTAGAAAAAATAAAATGCTGTTCGCAGTTATATAAATTACGCCTACTATACCTAAGAAAGATTTCAATTGTTGATGAATTAATATTCAACTTTGGTTTGAATTTTATTATTCTTATATCTTGTTTGTTACTGGGACTATATGTAATTTCAAAATTATTTTCATTTGCAGTCCTGTCACATTCTTCGCCTAGTACTTTGTAGATATTTGAAGAATTACCAGCATTAGGCTTCAGACGCTGTTTTTTTATACGCTCATCGTAATGACACATAACCTCGTCCATAACGAGAACTAAGATTTTCAAAAAGAGCAGTTATCTGAGTTATAACTAATTCTTGGCCTATGTTCCTTTGCATCTGAGTGAAAGCAAGATAATTCCCAGTTGTTAATTATTATGTTCATGTCATTGGCAGAAGAGTGACTTCGAAAAGGTTTAAATTATTTGGAAATGATAACTCTCAAAATACAAACATCGCTAAAAATAAAATAGAAATAATGTACTTGTATGTTAATCTTTTAAAATAACGACTACGGATGAGATACCTATGGAAACGTAAAATATTTTTCTACGTCGTGAATACATGTTAGTACGTTACGCCTTTGAACGTCTGTCATGTTATCTGGCAATGTTGAAGAATATTTTTTGTTGTTGGCGAATCTTATGATAAATGAAGTAGATTAAATATTGATTTTCGTTAAAATCTATTTCGCTGATCTCGTGTTCTTAAATGGTCCATCCGGCTTGTGTTAAAGTTTTGTTTTATGCATTATAGCCAGTTTGCTTTGATAAAATGTCATCAGTAGACGACAGCCAGCTTTATGCCTGATATACATGTCAGCTTTCTAATTTCCTGGGTGGGAAATCAGGTGTATATACCATATTCTTTTCCACTGTAATTATGAGTGTGAAGATAGATAACTATGAATTATCTCTACGTTCAAAATATAACGACTTTGAGGTGGTTGCAATTGCAAAGAAGAAGGAATTACAGATGAAACGCACCAAGACAAAAGACTATTTCTTTTTTACACATTATTGTGTAACCTAAACAACATATTTTTCAGTCCATTTTTACACGTTGTTGGTAAACTAAACAACATATTCTCCAGTCCGTTTCATTTACAAAATATCTTCAATCCTACGTTTATAAATACAGTGTCCTTTTAGCGTTATTAGATAGTTCTGTGTTCTTCGCTTACCAGTAAAAAGCTAGAGCTTTCCCGCCTGTAAGGAGTTGTTTGTTCTCTACCAACACAACCGTGGTTAGAAAAACAATGATGTTAGGAAACAGGATTGTCCCACTGGGCTCCCACCGAGTGAACACATTTGTCTTGGTCTTCATGAAGGTCAGCTAACTTCATTAAAAAAATCGATATCTGGTGACACTGGGGGGGGGGGGGGGGGTGTAATTTAAGCTAGTTAATCGATATCTGGTGACACTGAGGGGTGTAATCTAAGTTATTTAATCGATATCTGGTGACATTGAGGGGTGTAATCTAAGCTATTTAATCGATATCTGGTAACACTGAGGGTGTAATTTAAGCTATTTAATCGATATCTGGTGCCACTGGGGGGTGTAATTTAAGCTATTTAATCTATATCTGGTGACACTGGGGTGTGTGATTTAAGCTATTTAATCGATATCTGGTGACACTGGGGGGTGTAATTGAAGCTATTTAATCGATATCTGGTGACACTGGGGGGTGTAATCTAAGCTATTTAATCGATATCTGGGGGTGGGGGGCTTGTAATTTAAGCTATGCTATCAGAACCATATAGAAAATTATTTAATCTTTTCTTAACACGAAAATAAAGAAGGAATTTTCTATTTTTTTTGTATTTTTTATACATGTTTTTGCACAGAAATATTAAATATTTGCCATAAATATATTGTGTTTATATGTGTGAAACTTTGCAACTGATATATATGGATTCGGTAGTGTAGTTATCCATGAAAGAAATTTGATGGTAATTCGGGATCTTTTAAACTGATTTTCATGAAATATTTGAAATATGAGTTTACAGGTTCGACCTTTGCGTGTTTTTTAGTTTGATATGACAGGTTGAGTTCTTTATTTTCATGAAGACACTCTTAGACTAAATCACCAAATAAATTTAACAAGTCTTCAATGATGAACTTTATATTTTTTAGATGTTAAAAAAATAAAGCTTTTCCAAACAAAATACCACGAGTTATGAAAGTTTTACTTAAAAACCTCATATCAGTTAATATAACCAGAAAATTGCGACAAAAATAAAGTTGGGCTGCCAAAATGTTATATAATATTGTTACGACAGCGGAAGTCACGTGATTCAAGTAACACATCATGATATTCTCGAAGGTTCGTGAATGCTCGAGTGTTTACTAGATGTACGGTATTCTTGTATATAAGTGCGCCAAACAATGGAATTGAAGGGCAGACAGAGATAGAGACGGACAATTGAGACAAGCGCGGTAGTAGGCGTGAATCGTTCCTTGTGAATTATAGCGTTTGTTAAGTTATTAAAGTGACTGTGGAAATTAAGTGTATTGCAAAGTTGTATTGAGAAAGAATAAACAAGTTTTATTTAAGAAAGGACTTGTATCGCTGAAGTTCTTCGGAAAGAATTTTTACGAGTAATTAACAAACCAACAGAGACGTAACAATATGAATATGAAAAAGTTGAAATATCCAATCTACCAATTTTTGTAGTTTTATGTACTTACTTATATTGTTGATGATTTAAATGGGAAAAAATCAGTATGGCTATTTTAAATAGATTTTTTTCAGGTTTATACTGTTAAAATAACTTTAAAAACACGATGATACATTTCTTGCTGCTGTTCACACATAGTTTTTAGTACTAAAGACACAGTTTTTAGTTGCTGATGTTTCTAAATTCTGTAGTTCTCATTTATTTCACCCTCACAGTAAAGAGTGTTAGAGTACGAGTTATGTTAATTACAAAATTCCAACTGATAAGAAGAATCTGAAACAACATGTCCGCGCTCATTTGGTTATTACGTTACTTGCGAAGAAAAACTGATTAAATTGAGAAATGATTCCATAACTTTCGTCGTTAGGAATTCACCGAAGAATCGTGTTTTAATATTCCACTTACATTTCTTGTTTCTTTCTTTCTTGTTGAGAGAAGTAGAGTTTGACCCTTTAGTGACCATAAAAACGTTATATGGAAAATAAACAGTGCTATATTGTAGCATACTTGTTAACTCTAACCCTGTCTATATAGTAGCATACTTGTTGATTTCAACTCGATGTATATTGTAGCATACTTATTAACTCTAACCCTGTCTATATTGTTGCATACTTGTTGATTTTAACTCGATGTATATTGTTGTATACTTGTTAACTCTAACCCTGTCTATATTGTTGCATACTTGTTGATTTTAACCCGGTGTATATTATACTTGTTAACTTTAACCCTGTCTGTATAGTAGCATACTTGTTGATCTTAACCCGGTGCATAGTATAGCATACTTGTTAACTTTAACCCTGTCTATATAGTAGCATACTTGTTGATTTTAACCCGGTGCATATTATAGCATACTTGTTAACTTTAACCCTGTCTATATTGTAGCATACTTGTTAAACTTAACGCGGTGTATATTGAAACATACTTGTTAAACTCAACCCGGTGTATACTGTTGCATATTTGTTGATTTTAACTCGATGTATATTGTTGCATACTTGTTAACTTTAACCCTGTCTATATAGTAGCATACTTGTTGACCTTAACCCGGGGCATATTATAGCATACTTGTTAACTTTAACCCTGTCTATATTGTAGCATACTTGTTAAACTTAACGCGGTGTATATTGTAGCATACTTGTTAAACTTAACCCTGTCTGTATTGTAACATACTTGTTGATTTTAACCCGATGCATATTATAGCATACTTGTTAACCTTAAGCCTGTGTATATTGTAGCATACTTGTTAACTTTAACCCTGTCTATATTGTAGCATACTTGTTAACCTTAACCCTGTGTATATTGTAGCATACTTGTTAACCTTAACCCTGTGTATATTGTAGCATACTTGTTAACCTTAACCCTGTGTATATTGTAGCATACTTGTTTACTGAACCGGGTCTATTGTTCTTTGTCTCTGTCATCAAATGAATATTACAAATTAGAAAACAATAAAATAAAGACTTGAGTTATAACAAGTATTTTCTAGTTGAAACAACGTAGTTGATAAAATGTTCCCCTTCCTGTAATGAAAAAATAAAACAGTGGATGCATTACTACAATATAGTTGCCTATGTGTACTTTCAGCTTAGAGGAGTCAAAAATAAGCCCAAGTCACTTAACAATACAATAAATTTTGACTGTTTCATTAGTTGAGTTTGCCAAGGTAATTACGTTAAATTGTGTTTTTCACCACTTGTAGTCCTGTGTATACTTAATAATTAGTTGCCACCGGCATTCAAGAAAGTTAGCCTTGTACAACCCAGAGATGGTCATGTGATAGCAGTGCATAATGATACAGCTTGGAATATTTTTATCCTTTCATATACAACCTTTAACTGTACAGTAGCTACGTATAAAGAAAATACAGCCTTCTGATAATGTTATGAAACAGGTTTCGTGTTAAACCAATCTTGTTTTTAACAGCCAGTAAACAAGTAAAGTAAATATTTATCATTGTCTTACAGTTTTTTTTTTAGTTGAACTTGTAATAAAATATCTATTCTTATCCTTCTCTCATGTCATAATTTCGCCAAACAGGCTAATTTATAAAAGTCAGCCGTACAGTCAACGGTACCTATACATTGGTAATATGATCTGATCTATATAAAAACCAGTGTGTGTTACGTCACGCTTGATTTCTCGAAATACGAGGAGTCATAAAAGACAATATGCATTTATCCACATAGAATAGTTCGATTGTTGTCTGCTCATTGCGATTATAGTGACGGAAGTGAAAGGGGCGTGAAACCTTATAAGTGTAGTGAGTGTTGGTATAATAAGCCTAAAGTAAAGACGTAGTGTGGGATCACCTAACCTAGAGCCAAGTGCATAAAATTTATCATGAATGTAAAAATATAAATTAAATTTTAAACGTAAATCGTTTCTGAATTAAGTTATTTTCTGTTATATCACCAAGGTTTTTTAAAAAGACAAAAAAATTCTTTAATAAAAGGACTCTATAAATGTTGTACCTGATGATGACAAAACCTTGTCGAAACGTTGTACATTAGCTGTTATGTTAAACTTGTATTAAAGTTTTTCTTCATTACCCATTCAAGCCGTCTCCAACCATTATTAGTCTCAAAGTGGGTTCCTTGTTATGAATTTGAAACGGACTCTATACATTTCATTTTATACTTTCAGTACATAGAGTCATAGACTAACAACAATATTAGGTTATACTTTTGTTGCTGACCAACATGACTTAAAACCATTGTTGGAACGTAGTGTTACCAAAACGCACTACTTTTTTATATATTACAACTTATTAATCTAACTGATTTTTACCAATAAATATTCTATTAATTCGCCTTGAATTTATTTTATGAATGATATTAATTTTGATTGGCTCACAAAGGAATTTATCGACGTTTGACTGCCTCGATTGCACTTTTCTGCCTCTTTGTTGGCCAATCTTAATTTCGCAAAATTTATTTATTTCAGTTAACTATGAAATGTGAGGTTACAGTATACTATGGGGTGGGGGTGGTAGTACTTGCCTCGTCATGTTTGACGGGCTATATGCTAGTCTATTATATAAACAAGCTAATCTATTAAATTCAGCCGTACAGTCCATTGTAGGATACCCTAGCAACATGATCTATCATGAAAGCAGTCTGATATATCAAAGTCATTTGTAACAGTATATCGTATACTAACAACATGAACTAACATAAAAATTACCATAACTTGGCATCGCCGTTTACCATATCTCAGCAGCAAAATAACCTAGACATTTATAAACATTCACAGCTTAACACCTAAAACTTAGCCTAATAGTTTATGTGTCAAAATTTAGACACATTACATCTTATCATATCATAAGTTAGACATAAAAGTTATAAAAAAGGACACAGTAATCATTCTGGTTATATATAGACATTGAGGTAACGACAAAGCCAGTTTGTTGTTTCAAAAGTTGGATACTATCCAACGTTTCTTTCCTAGTTATAACAGATTTTGATGGAAGACACAAGAGTTGAATCGCTTCCACGATTTCATAAATTAAACACCAACTGTATTATGTTATAACGTGGAAAATTCCACAACAAATTGTATTTGATAAATACTCAAAGAGAAAAACTTGATTTTCAGCAACACTTTATGAAAACATTTCAAGGAATTCCGTAAATCTGTTTTCGATTGTCTGGAGCCATTCTGTGAGTGCAGCTCTTATATAAATATTTCAAACAAAATTAACTTATGCTCAGTAGAAACTACGAGCTAGTTTTACATGATTCTGTGCTGTAGAATGTTTTTACTGTTGGTTACCAATTTGTTGTAGTCCTGAAAAAGTCCTAAAATTATTGAGCGTTAGCTTTTCTGTTTCTGTTGGGTTAAACCGAAATGTTATTGTTCACCAACAGACCACAGCTGTATTAGTGTAAACTGTGTGAATATCTACCGAAATATCGACGTTCTGTCGGAATCCCTGACACTTTATACCTAGAAACGTCATCGGTGTCGAGCAGGTTAATCAATGTGATACTCAGCCCACAAAGTACCTTACAGTATTGACTACTGTGTTGTCGATAACAATGTTGAATACAAAGCATTCGCTAAAATCAGTCGCATCTGTTTTGGTATGGAAAATAAGATTTGGTTGGAGGCATGGGCACTTTTAAAATAAAGAATATCGACATACCATATCACAGTAAATGGTGGAACTCATCACTATCTCTTTAGTTTTCTGGTTTTGTAAATTTTATAGGCAATGTTTACTATGTACAAATTCGTAAGTGCTTCATACATAAGAACTATAGTTATAAAGTAAAGTAGAAGAGTCTTCACAAAATATATTATTCAAAAAATAATAATAATTGCTTCCTGTGTCTGATGAGGAAGTTTTGAATTTATGAGGCATCTTTCTTTTTCGTTTTTTTAACGAATTCGATAATCGGTGTTGTGAAAACTCGTTGATCATTATTGGTAATAATAGTAGAGTTTTGTCTACCATTATCAGGTGAAAATATGCATTTAGATATAAATTTTTCCACCCTTGTATATTCTCATTGTTGTGAAAATTCGTTGATCATTATTGGTAATAATAGTAGAGTTTTGTCTACCATTATCAGGTGAAAATATGCATTTAGATATAAATTTTTCCACCCTTGTATATTCTCATTGTTGTGAAAATTCGTTGATCATTATTGGTAATAATAGTAGAGTTTTGTCTACCATTATCAGGTGAAAATATGCATTTAGATATAAATTTTTCCACCCTTGTATATTCTCATTGTTGTGAAAATTCGTTGATCATTATTGGAAATAATAGTAGAGTTTTATCTGCTATTATCAGATGAAAATATGCATTTAGATATAATTTTTCCACACTTTAAAATTGTCATTGTTGTGAAAACTTGTTGATCATTACTGGAGATAAATGTAGAGTTTTGTCTACTATTATCAGGAGACCCCCCCCCAGTGGTGGCACAGCGGTAAAACCTGGTTTCGATAGCCGTGGTGGGCTGAGCACAGAAAGCTCATTCTCATTGTGTAGCTTTGTGCTTAGATATATCTTTCCATATTTGCATATTTTCTGTTGTAGTGAAAACTTATTGATCACTACTGGAAGCAATAGTAGAGTTTTTGATCACTATTTGATCAATCAAAGAACAGATTTACAGCATCTGCTAACGTAAGTCATTATAAACAAAACTTAATACAGCTATAGCAACTGTCGGCTTAGAGAGACAAGAAATGAGGGCTAAGAGTTTTGTGGGCATAGGTTTCTTTTGTGGAAATATAGTTTTGTAATATAAACATTTACAAATAAACAAGATTGAATAATTACTCTACAATGTTAAAAAATGATTATAGCAACAAGGACATCAGGTTATCATTAAGTAAAAACATATTGCAGCGTGTTAAAAAATATAACGTTTAGTAGTTAAGCAGTGATAAAAAACAATATTTAATAAGAAATGCTTTTGAATATTATTCAAGAACGCCAGAGAAAGATTTAATAGTGATAGTAATTAAGAACGTCAGAGAAAGAATTAATAGTGATAGTAATTAAGAACGTTAGAGAAAGAATTAATAGTGATAGTAATTAAGAACGTTAGAGAAAGAATTAATAGTGATAGTAATTAAGAACGTTAGAGAAAGAATTAATAGTGATAGTAAGTAAGAACGTTAGAGAAAGAATGAATAGTGATAGTAATTAAGAACGTTAGAGAAAGACTTAATAGTGATAGTAATTAAAAACGTCAGAGAAAGAATTAATAGTAATTAAGAACGTTAGAGAAATGCCCAGTGTTTAAAAAAAAATCTGGTGATCAGTTGTTTAAAAAATCAGAAGATGATTAGTGTTTAATAAAGAGATTCCGACGACAAATATTTTTAAAAAGTCAGAAAATGATCGGTGCTTATTAAGGTAATCAATGTCATAGAAAGAATCATTCTTATAAGGAAATGCTGACGACAAATATTTCACAACCTTAGAAATTAATGAATCTCTGCTAAGAAGTACTAAATATCAGTGTTTAAAATCACCATAAGGAGCACCTGGTGGTCAGCATTTAAAAACAACAGAAAATGTTCAATTAAATCACTGGAGATTAATATTAAGAATTTCAAAAAAACTGTCAGTTTCTAATAATAAGTACCAGTGAACAGTGTTTTTGAGCGTCTGAAATTGAACAGTTTTTTATAAGAAAAGGAGTGTGGGATCAATGTTTAAGAGCGTCCAAAAAATGACCTATGTTTGGTGAAAAATACAAGTGAACACTGTTTCTGAAAGTCAGACCAGTGTTTCATGAGGAGTACGAGTGGTCAGTATTTAAGAACGTCCAAAAAATGACCTATGTTTGGTAAAAAATACAAGTGAACACTGTTTCTGAAAGTCAGACCAGTGTTTCATGAGGAGTACGAGTGGTCAGTATTTAAGAACGTCCAAAAAATGACCTATATTTGGTAAAAAATACAAGTGAACACTGTTTCTGAAAGTCAGACCAGTGTTTCATGAGGAGTACGAGTGGACAGTATTTAAGAACGTCCAAAAAATGACCTATGTTTGGTAAAAAATACAAGTGAACACTGTTTCTGAAAGTCAGACCAGTGTTTCATGAGGGGTACAAGTGGTCAGTATTTAAGAATGTTTAAAAATAATCAGCATTGAATAAAATGTACCGATAATCAGCGCTTAAGAGTGTCTAAGAAAAGAACAATGCTTTGTAAGGAATATTAATGATCTCTGTTTCAAAACGTCAAAAAATAATCGTATTTAATAAAAACTACAAGGATTAATCTTTAATGAAGTCAGAACATTATCAGTATTGCAGAACGGCTACAACGAGTGTAATAGGAAGCGTGCAACAAGCTTGCCAGGAAGCCACTAAACATTATTGCACAATTTTCTCTTTGATGTAACTACTTCAGTAAGCATTACAATCGGAGATACTCCAATTTAATGTTCTTACTCCGTATCGTATTTTTGGAAGACTGCTTCGTAAAACATTAGGGTTCTAACCCTTATCGTTATTACGGTCTGTGTCCTCAAGTCTTTAAGTTCACGTTAAAACGTTCAATGCAGCGTATAACATTGGCCATTGTACGTTGAGATATCACGTGGACCGAGTGGAGGTTCTTCATATTCGGTGATTGAAGTATTCTAATAATATCACGTGGAGTGAAAATAAAAAGAACAAATCCATTAATGCAAAGCGATCGTGCAGAACAGAGAGACGCTTGATATAGAATTATCCGCATGCAAATTTCTTGATTCCGGCCATCATCATTCTGTAAATTACATGGTTAGGAAACTATAAACCATTGATAAGAAATGTATGACAATTTCACAAGGTTATTGGAAACAAGCAGATTGATAACAATAATTGGCAGCTTATTTAAAGTACCTGCTTTTGTTATTTCCGACTTGAGAATTGGCTGACATAATTGATTAAGTTCATCCTGAAAATTTCCTACATATCATTATTAATAATAAGATTAAAACACCAGCCACATCAGATTCTTTCATTTTTCAAATAAATAAAGAAATATCATTGTTGTAGTCTAGATTTAAGGCTAGACAAGAATCTTATATGACTTTCAAAGTTTTCATAAAGCATAACATTTTTATTCTGTCGACAGTAGTATTAATACATTGAACCAGGAGTCGCAACAGATTGTGAAGTATTGTTGTACTTGCTACTTCAGAGTAAACTCTATCTCTGACAAATTGTTCTAATTGACTATCCGTGCTGCTTCAGGGTCACCTCAGTCTTTAATGTCTCGTTGTAGTTAACTCTCCAGAGTTATCTCAGTCTATGATACCCTGTTGTACTTAATGCAGTTTCAGAGTGACCTCAGTCTGTGATATCTTGCCGTATTTAACTGTAACTGTATAATTCTGGGTGTTAAAGAGTATTCTCAATCTGTTAAGTCTTGCCGTTCCAGGGTCATCTTAGTCGATAACGTCTTAACATGCTTAATTCAACATTTGTTAACGTAGGGTCATTTCTCTCTGTGATGTCTCGGTGTACTTAACTTTTTTTTTTCTACTGCTGTAGTTCCCGATGTCTTCTCATACTTAACTGCGCGTTGTGCTTCAAGACCTCGTCTGGGTTCCAGTATCCTAACGTTAGCGGACGTTCCCGGGTATTGTGAAAGATGAAGCGTTCCACACAACACACAATCATAACGTTCGCGAATACAGGTGAACGTTCTTAGGAGTTAGCAAAAATGGCGGCCAACACTTACTTACACGATGGAAACAGGGCTGTTATTGGAAATGAATACAATTCTTAACTCTACTGTTATTGTACCCTTTGATTAAACAAAATCTACATTCTTCACAATTAACAATACCTACATCTAATGCTACTGTCGGCTCACACTTCAGTTATCTGGCCAATTAGCGCTGTAGTATGTACAGTT
This sequence comes from Limulus polyphemus, assembly GCF_000517525.1. Taxonomy (NCBI): domain Eukaryota; kingdom Metazoa; phylum Arthropoda; class Merostomata; order Xiphosura; family Limulidae; genus Limulus; species Limulus polyphemus. The sequence goes on from NW_013667543.1 coordinate 154,752, forward strand.
GCTGTGTTAAACAATCTAATTGATGCCATCTTATACTCTTCTCTTATAAACCGTCACCGTTTGCCTAGCGTTCCATTATTATCTTCGCCACCATTCGTGTTCGCAGTAAAACTCGTTAACCTAATGCAACGTGGCTACCTCACAGTCTCTGTTGTCTTCTCATACTTAACTCTACATTGTGCTTGCAGGACCAGGACAGTCTCGGATTACTTGTAATACTTAACTGTGCGTTGTGCTGCAGGACCAGGTCAGTCTCTGATTACTTGTAGTACTTAACTGTGGGTTGTGCTGCAGGACCAGCTCAGTCTCTGATTACTTGTAATACTTAACTGTGGGTTGTGCTGCAGGACCAGCTCAGTCTCTGATTACTTGTAATACTTAACTGTGGGTTGTGCTGCAGGTTCAGCTCAGTCTCTGATTACTTGTAATACTTAACTGTGCGTTGTGCTGTAGGACAACCACAGTCTCTGATTACTTGTAGTACTTAACTGTGGGTTGTGCTGCAGGACCAGCTCAGTCTCTGATTACTTGTAATACTTAACTGTGCGTTGTGCTGTAGGACAACCACAGTCTCTAATTATTTGTAGTACTTAACTGTGCGTTGTGCTGCAGGACCACCTCAGTCTCTAATTAGTTGACATACTTAAAACAGTGCTTCGTGCTGTAGGACCCTCAGTTTTTGATTACTTATCACTCTTAATTATATTTGTTTCTTCATGATCACATCAATCTGTATCATGATCAATATTCAATTATCATTCGATGTTGTTTGTTTTTAATAGAAACTGCGCTTTACTAATTGCACTGTTTAACGGTGAAAATTTAACGTAACATTTGCAAGACATTAATGCAACTTAGAAATAAGGGGAGTCTACGAGTTATCAGTTAATTAGTTAATTTGTTGAATTTCGCGCTAGCCATCCAGGATTTAAAAGGGATAGACTAGAGAGGGGAGTCTAGTCACCACCACCTTTGACCTTCTATCTCCATTCGAAACCTACATATAAATTATTATTATTATACATTGTGTCACAGAATACACCTAATAAGAGGCTAGCGTTTACAATACCTTGTATTTTATTTAATTTTTTTTGCCTCTATTGAGCTTCTATTTCTGGTCCAACCAGATAATTATATTCTCAAGGCTTAGTTCTCAAATCTACTGTGGTAATAATGCGCAGCCTCGATGGTTCTTTATACGTTTTTTTTGGTTTTTTTGCTGATACTTGTGATCGATTTGTTTGGGAACAGAAAAACCTAAATGTTAGAAAACTGGAGAAAAAATACTAAGATGCAATGATGTTTGAATTTTGTCGAAAGCGAGTCTTGAAAGTGCTTGAACATACCCGTATTGTCTAAAATTCTGTGCGCGTTCTCTAGTACTGCCATTCTTAGTTCTTCTTCTGGATCTTATAATAAATATTTGTTTGTATTTCATTATTAATATCTTATATTTATTTATTCGTCACAAGTTTATACTGAGTAAGGGTCAGTCTGTTATTGCAAGTAAGGTAAGTTTTTTCACGTTGTGGTTATATATTTTGAAATAAGAAAATATCTAAATACAAATCCCATACTGTGACATCATGACTGACTGAAACCTATAAATTAGACAAAGATCAAAACTGCTGTTCCCAATCGCTCGTGAGCTGATACTTTTTCTCTAATTTAGTTTGCACGATATACTACTGCCATTCTTGGAGCTTGATTATTAATTATTTACCTCATATTCGTCTGACAAAAAAAAAAAAGGAATTCGCTTATATTGCCAGCTTCTTGTCATGAATACTAACTATTCAAAATGTTACTTCTAAATCAATTTTGTGCATAATTAAAACAAAAATATACAATACTTTACGTCACGCACAGTAGGAAAGTCGTGGTAAATACAAGAACTTATTTATCTTGCCAAAAAACCACACTCAAAAGTGCTTTGATAGCAAAAAAGACGATGTGATTTTACTGAGATGAAGATAACATTTAGTTGTGTTGGATTAAAACTAATCAGCCTAATATTTCTTTAGACTTGAAATTACCAAGTCAAACGAGTTGTGGGTTTTGAGCAGCCTCTGATGTGCTTGCCGCGTGAAGTAAACAGCAGGAATTCTTGTGGATAGATCGATGAGATATCCGACTATCAGAATCGAGAGTAGTTCGATCGACAGGCATCTTGTGTTCTTTGCCAAGTTTAATAAACCGTGCTTCAGGAAATTCACGTTACCACTTCCCCCCCCCCCCCTACCCACTCCCATACCGCTGTTCGCATTGATTTTTTTTGGCTGGTGCTTATTTCTGTAAACATAGTCATCATGTAAATTTTGTTATCATTTGCTTAACCATAGCCGTGGATTGTATATATATATATCGTCCAAAAACAAAACAAAGTATTGGATTATAGATCATTTGGTTAACAGTGGTGACCTCTCCACACGAAGTAACACGTATTATTCTTTAAAGAAATTAGGTAATCTTGGGTCCAATATCTTTTGTATATGGAGAACGTGGTAGGAATTTAAATTATACACTTAGCGGTGTTAAACATCGCGAGGATATTAGGAAGTTTACCACTGTAAGTTTTGACTATGTGCACTTTAATTAGATACCTCGTATGTTCATAAAGCATAAAATTGTGCATATTTTTAGCAAATTATACATGCAAGATATCTTGAATGTATATGTAGAAAGCACGTGCGAGACGGTATACCGTTGAAAGTGTGTATCCTTATTCTTCTAGTTTGGGAAGCACACACACATATATATATATATACGTATGTATAATGGGCTAAAGCGACCATCCACCCTTTTTTAATAAAGGAAAACGAAACAATAATTAACGCAACAAACATTTTTGTTAATGATAAAGATATGGTTGTACGATCATTGAATCAGTCTAACATTACAAATGTTCAAAGTGCCCATCGCCATTATCAATGCAAAATACACCTTAATTATTAACAAAATTATATTGAATTACTTGTAGTTTTGTTTTCCTATTTTTAAAAGGGTGGTTGGCTATGGGATACCTTGTGTGTATAAATACACACATATATTGAGATCATATTTTTTATACACAAATAACAGAGTTTCTGCTTGGTTTTGTTTTATGAATATAAATTTTATTGTTCACAATAACTCATTAACCTAATACATATAAAACATTGGTGTTCGAACATCCAAAGATAAATTCGGAGACGCAGGTTTCTGTGTCAACTAAAAACGTATATGAACCACCATGTGAGATAAATAAATTATACAGCAGGAGTTTTTGTAATCACGACGTAAATGAAATATTTCACAGCTTGAAACCAAAAATAGAAAGTCCGCCATACTAATGGTACTTCATCACTCGTATATGTAATGCTTATCTAATTAAACGATACAACTAACCAATAACTAACATAGAAATTCAAACAAGCGTGTATCGTATAATTGCTTCTAACCAATACCATTTTCCACTTTGTTTGATTATTATAGCGGCCTTTGAATTATCTTATGGAAGTAATGTTATTTTTCTAGAATGACCATGCCTCAGTGATGTAGAAGGGAAATAATCAGTTATTTTTCTAGAATGACCATGCCTCAATGATGTAGAAGGGAAACAATTAGAATGACCATGCCTCAATGATGTAGAAGGGAAATAATTAGAATGACCATGCCTCAATGATGTAGAAGGGAAATAATTAGAATGACCATGCCTCAGTGATGTAGAATGGAAGTAATGTTATTTTTCTAGAATGACCATGCCTCAATGATATAGAAGGGAAATAATTAGAATGACCATGCCTCAATGATGTAGAAGGGAAATAATTAGAATGACCATGCCTCAATGATGTAGAAGGGAAACAATTAGAATGACCATGCCTCAATGATGTAGAAGGGAAACAATTAGAATGACCATGCCTCAATGATGTAG
>NW_013667543.1:159567-168701 GCF_000517525.1 Limulus polyphemus
AGTTATTTTTCTAGAATGACCATGCCTCAATGATATAGAAGGGAAATAATCAGTTATTTTTCTAGAATGACCATGCCTCAATGATGTAGAAGGGAAATAATCAGTTATTTTTCTAGAATGACCATGCCTCAATGATATAGAGGGGAAATAATCAGTTATTTTTCTAGAATGACCATGCCTCAATGATATAGAAGGGAAATAATCAGTTATTTTTCTAGAATGACCATGCCTCAATGATATAGAAGGGAAATAATCAGTTATTTTTCTAGAATGACCATGCCTCAATGATATAGAAGGGAAATAATCAGTTATTTTTCTAGAATGACCATGCCTCAATGATATAGAAGGGAAATAATCAGCAGAGATTCGATTACTCATTACAAAAAAGATTTTTCTTAGAAGACCGGACTTGATTTAAAATTAACACGCTTCTAGATATAAGTTTTAAAACTCAACACTTTAGGCTTAAATTCTGTAGCAGTTCTTTGTTGTTTACTAATTATTATTTTATCAATGATAATGTGTAAAGTTATTTTAGTGGTCGATTAAAACAAATTTATAAACTCCCAATAAATGTTTCCTTATAAAAGCATTGATGCAAACATCTTTTCGTGATTTAGCGTTGATATGATGAAAGTACAATATGTCGTTATCTATATATTAATTTAAGAAAACTATACATACATACATATATCTTGTAATAACACCACGCGAGCTCTGATACCTGTTGTTCAATATCACTTTCTGGAATATAGTTAATCAGGCGTATACTTTTTTGCAGTTATCTGTGTTTTCTATGGCTGTAGTATTCCAAGTCGCACTAGGCCAATAAATACGAAGATTAATTAATACCATCATAACAGGTGGTTTCGAGAATGCAATAAATTAAACTCGACCACAAATATAAACACAGGAAACTGGAAGTTTTACTTTAAAAGCATCGCTTTTATTTCTTCATAAAACATAGTAATGCAAGTGAAAGATGCGTCCACAGCAACCAGGAACACAGTATCTCTGTCTCCATATATGATCAATAGGAGATATTCGTTAAAAAACTAGTCAACAACTTATCAAGCGAGCTATTCATATATAGATAAATGCATTATTGAACTAATTCTTCTGACCAGTTAACGTAGTTTAAGGTTAGGCATGTCTGTTTATCTGGAATATGTAACTGAATCCTGTATTAAAATTTTGAAAATGTGTGTATATATAAACATATAGTTATTTACAAATTATGGGCAGGTTCGGTTTATGATATCTACATGTTACACGGCGTCGTTCCCTAACAGTAGCATATGCTTTTGATGTGTTTGAATTAATACTGAATAATCAACCACGTGACAGAAGACATGGAGGAGTAACTTTTCCATGGGCTACAAGTGTGGAACAGTTTTTTCATTTTTAATAACGTAATTTGTTTGAAAGCGGAGAAGATGAAAAATAATTATTTCATACCGCTAATACCTCGCTAAATATGATTTGTCGCTAGACCATTAACCTCTAACTATAGCTTGGGGAGATGGGAGGACCTTTCCAAGACCTAGAAGGAAGGGTACCAAAGCTATCAAATATTAGGATGCGTTACAATTTCTTTTACATTACTGTGTCATGTGAAGAAAAGTAGGAACATATAAAATAGTGATGTTTTATTCTAAGCCTAATACTATAAAACATACACTTTTAAATTGGTGAATAATATTTGTTCATAAAAACAGTACGGTACCTGTAAACTTTGCAAGTAAATTAATGATTGCTAGCAGAAACACTGCAAAGAAGAAATCAGATAAACTAATGTACGTCGAAGTTTTTTTAGATTTCTATCAACAGGTGGCACTAGGAAAGTTGCATTTCATAGATTTAGAGAGAACTATTTTCTGCTCATTCGTATAAACTCTTAGAAAATTCGTACATACAGACAGTAATCTTGTGTCATTTAACTCAAACACAAGTTGCTTTGGACGATGAGTAGAGAAGTGTGTCAAGATCGAAGATAAGTTCTATTTACTTGAAGTGGTGCTTTCTAAACAACTGTCCTGTGCTGGGACAGTGGTAAGTCTATGGATTTACAAAATGAACATTTGGGATCGATTCCCCGCAGTGGACACAGTTCCATGTGAATAGTCAGTCAAGAGGTTCAACAAATAATAGATAGTGAAGTAGAGAATAGATCCTAATTGTTCTTGTCGTAATTTGTTAGTCAGTACAGTCAGAAATGTTAATAAGTTCAAGTACTAGTCTGAGAGTAAATTTTCCCCGAGTACTACTTTTTCTGAATGTTACTGCTTGTTTGAAAGACAAGATTAAAGACCCTACAGTGTAGTAACTTTGAAATTTTATACCTTTAATTGATTTTTTTTTCTTCAGATAACTACTCTAGTCAATGCTAAAGAAAAGCCCATTAAGTCCGAGAAAACTTTACGTGCCATTGTACGAGTTGGTCAAGCCGTCAATTTAGCAGTTGAAAGGTTTGTGTCCGTGGGGGAAGCTATTGCAGATGATAATCCTGAGATTAAAGTTGACATGTATGAAGCCTGTAAAGATGCCAGGGCTGCAGGTACAGGATTCATTTTACTTTACTATGATTTCCTTTTAAGGAACAACACAAAACATGCGAATTGTTGTTTATATTTGTTGTGTTGGTTTAAAACACCGGGAGATTTAATGTGCTCTGTTGACTCACATTACCAACAATTGCATCGAAGCTTACAATTAAGAACAAAGTAAGGGCTACCAATTTAGTTGTTCCTTAACAATAGTTTATGTTCTTGATGTAATTAGATTGATAATGAATAATTAACCAGTGGTGCACATGAGTAACGACATGGAAGAGTAACTTTTTACATTCCTCAAGTACAACTTTTCCATGAGCTGTAACAAACGTTAAGTTCAAGTCCCAGTGTAATAGTAACTTTTCACATTCCCCAAGTACAACTTTTCCATGAGCTGTAACAAACATTAAGTTCAAGTCCCAGTGTAATAGTAACTTTTCACATTCCCCAAGTACAACTTTTCCACGAGCTGTAACAAACGTTAAGTTCAAGTCACAGTGTAATAGTAACTTTTCACATTCCCCAAGTACAACTTTTCCACGAGCTGTAGCAAACGTTAAGTTCAAGTCACAGTGTAATAGTAACTTTTCACATTCCCCAAGTACAACTTTTCCACGAGCTGTAACAAACGTTAAGTTCAAGTCACAGTATGCAAGTAACTTTTCACATTCCCTAATTACAACTTTTCCATGAGCTGTAATAGACGTTAAGTTCAAGTCCCAGTATGCGAGTAACTTTTCACATTCCCCAAGTACAACTTCTCCATGAGCTGTAACAAACGTTAAGTTCAAGTCCCAGTGTGAGAGTAACTTTTCACATTCCCCAAGTACAACTTTTCCATGAGCTGTAACAAAGGTTACGTTCAAGTCCCAGTGTGAGAGTAACTTTTCACATTCCCCAAGTACAACTTTTCCATGAGCTGTAACAAGCGGTAAGTTCAAGTCACAGTGTGAGAGTAACTTTTCACCTTCTCCGGGTACAATTTTAGACAAATAAACACTTGAAATAACATAAAAACAACGTCTTCACTTCAAGATTTGCTGGGAAAGCTAACAAGACAATTATATTAAGCCCACGTTATCATATAATTCGAAATCAACAGAATGTTAGACTATCAAGTGTAAAACAAATATACTTTTTTTTCTCCTTGCGAGGTTGGGTTGTCAGTCCTCAATAAATATCCATCTTTTCTCCATAAAATAGCCCATTGTTTATCTCTGCGCTAAAAAACAACAAGGACAAAATTTGTTATGCATAATGAAATTTAAAAAAAAATGCATGTTGCTAAACGAAAATTAGAATGAAAAAAATTAACTCAAGATTGGTTTCACCTGTCATACATACTTGCAGTTTTAATGTCATGGAAATAATATATATAACTTTGAAAACATTTTAATATGTTTGAAAGATCAGTCTTGAATTTTAAAAATTATATTAATTTTTAAGATAAAGGACTAACAAAGCTATGGATATATAACAATAGTTTATTTATCTTCAAATATGAATAAGATAAACAACTGAAAAATTCTTAGAATGAAACCATAGACTTTATATTAACAATGTGTATTTTTTAAGCTGGTTTGATATGATGAAAATTGATAGCTTTCAAGCAAAGACATAATGTACGTTAATCCTCAAAAAATTCTCATTGTTCTCTTTTTTCGTGTACACAGTTTTCCAAAGTTGCATGTAATCGACCTCATCTTTTTAGATGAGAGTAATGGAAAAATTTATATTTATAGCCGCGGCATAGCGGCTCATGAAATGGCTCTGAGTTTTGTTTGTTTGTTGTTTTCAAATACAAATGTTTAGCTTATAGCTCCGTCATCTCTTCACCGATTTGAGATCAAACTACAGTTTTGGACTCAGGATGTCAAACCCTTTTGTTTGATATATTTGACCACGCCCAAGGTCTCATAGATTAATTTACTCTAATCCTGCCTAAAAGAATTTCAAGTGCCGTGGCTATTGATGATTCCCTCTTGTCTAATAAAGATTTTAATTGAATCTCCTTTAATTTATTGAATCCTTAAACTTGAAAAAAGCTGAAGTTTTAAATAAATCAACATTGAAGTATTTTGAGAACAACGTCTTCATATAGCAATTTTCACCAAAGAACCATTTTAAGAACAACGGGAAATGTAAAATATTCCTTGATCCTGATTACTTAGCCCTGGATGGAAAGGCAACAGTATCAATGTTTCCTCGAGTGTCTACCTTTGACAAGTGTTATGCCAGGGACAAGGATATTTATTCTATTTCAGCTGTTTCCAAAATAGTTCCAAATAAGTAAACAAATAAGTTCTTTTGTTATCTTTGCCAGGTTGGGTAGCCAAGAACCAATAAAGATCCATATTTTCTCCATAGAAATAGCTATCTTATGGCCAATTATTCGATCCACTTATCATCTGAATTGTCTTTTAAAAGACAGAATGAAGTCTGTTAGTTCCCCCTTGTTGCTTCAAGTTTGCTTTGTGCTACATTAAATGCAGATAAGGTCAAATTCGTAAACATTTGTCATAAACTCTAAAATTTTGTATTCCTAGCATACATGTGAACGCCAAGATGAGAAAAGGGAAATCCAACACTGGATTATTAGATGGTGAACTGACGAGTAAGCAAGGTTATAGAAGATTCAAAAAAATAGTTTAAATTATTCATGACAATTACATTTGAAGAAGTGCATAAAAGCAATTTACAGAGTGGGTTCAGACCAAGATGTGGCATAAGGGAAGGTATTTTTAATCTGAGAAGAATCTGTGAACGCGTCATAGAGGTACAACAAAATGTATAAATATGCTTTATAGATTACACTAAGGCTTTTGATTGGGTAAAACACTTAAAGATGATACAATGCTTACGGGAGATAGGAACTGATGAGAAAGATCTCTAGATCATCACAAAGATGTATTGGAAACAAAGAGCAGTAGTAAGAACAGAACAGAGAGTAACACCAGAGTTTAAGATCAAGAAAGGCATAAGACAATGATGTGTATTATCGTCTAGTTTGTTCAATCTACACACAGAAAAAATATTTAGAGAAAAAGAACATATAAAGGAAGTAGTAGATATGGAGATGACACAGCACTACTAACTCTAAGTGTATCAGATCTACAAGTAAACGAACTAAATGAAAAAGGAAAAGACAATGGAAAGACCAAATCAATTGTAATAACTAAGAACCAATATGTACCTAAAATCAGTCTACTTATAGAGAGAACATCAATTTAACAAATTAAAAAGTTATATATTTAGGACACATGAACACCGAAGATGGTGAGAGGGAAGTGGAAATTCAATGAAGAATAGAAATAGCCAGGAGTGTATTTAACAACATGTCAAAAATTAACATAACAACACGGATGACACTAGTCGTATGCTATGTGTGGTCAACCCTATTATATGGTGCTGAAACATGAACAATATCTAAAGCGACTCCTAAAAAGATTGAGGCATTTGAAATGTGGATCTATAGGAGAGTACTGAAAATATCTTGGACATGACATAAGACAAATTAAGAAATGTTGAAAACTAGAAGAACACTATTGTAACATACGAAAAGAAAATGTGAATAATTTGGACATGTAATAAGAAGAAATGGAACACAGAGACAGTTGCTAGAAGGAAAAATGAATGGGAAAAGAGTAAGAGGCAGACCAAGAAATATGTAGATGGATAACATCAAAGATTGGATTCCTATAGAGTAACTGTGTTAGAATGGCGGAAAGAAGAAAACAATGGCGCTCCATGAAAGTCATTCTGATTTGAGTAGATGACACATGATGATAATATACCTTTTTCTACCATCTCGTTCTTACTGAAAAGGCTATCAAGACAATTATATTAACCATACTTTATCACATAAATTAAAATCAACAGAATGTCAAACGATCAAGTGCAAAATAAAAACAAACATTAAAATTTCCCAATAAATGTGAACCCTGGATTACCACACCATTTCCCTTTCACAAAAGAGCATCTCCTCCTTGTCACGTGCAATATACAACCAAAATATAAATAATGAACTGCAGAAACACAACATATCTTGAAGTTAATATTACATCACAGATTAAGCTCTGATCTGTACTTTAATATCCTTCTATTGTCATTTAGATATATTTTTGTTGAAGGTCCTTGTAGATTAAGATAATGTTTTTTTACATTTAAGTTATTTTACTACATTCACAAAGATGTGTTTAATTTGTACTATATAATAGTTTAATTAAGCAATAAATTCTCTCACTGTATCGTTAAAGATGCGTATGTATTGTAAGGCATAAGAATGTCTTCCAAATACCACTATACGCACATTGTTCAGCACCCAGACTTAACCTGTGCTGCTATATAGATACAATATTTAGAACTGTATATACGACCTAATTTTATAGTGCCTTAGCGTTAACCTGTGTCTTCACACACACAAAATAAAACATACACTTACAGTCTTTCCTCCAGTGGGATACATAATGGTTGACAAATAACGCAGGTAAGTTAATCATATACAATCAAACCTTCAGGAGTATTCAACATTACATACGTTTCTCAGCCAACGTAGTTCAAGTTTGTTTTTACAGATTTTCTACTTGTGAGTACCCACGTTATTTTACTCAATGGCTGACAGGAGACAGGAATGTGGACCTACTTTTTCTTCACTGGTTAATTTATTAGTGACTGACCTAAACAGGAAAATATTTTCCTACTTTTTCATTTCCACTTCTAAATATTTCAACAGTGTTTATTTTCATAGTAGATTTGTTCATAGGAAGGGTGGCTAGTAAAATCAGTCGAGTTTTTCTTTTTCCATATTCATGCCTTCTTTTATGTTGTGATGAGCTCTTTTATCTTTTCAACACTAATACTTCAGATGAGAAGACTCATATAAATCAAGCTGGATGTTTTCTGATAGGATTGGTTCTGTCAGTGGTTATCAGTTTGGGAAATTTTATTTGCACTTTTGCTGAGTTGTAGTAATACACACTTCGATATATCTTGGTATCCTTTTAACATAACTGGTCCAGTAATCTACGTGTAATAATTTCTCTGTGTCTGTATTCTGGGTATACATACTGGAGACTATCATTCAGTTTTATCTTTAATCCATATTAATTCATTCACTTAATCCATTGGGTTATACACGTGTGTTTAGAAATACTACGAACTAATTTATATTAATCTCTGTGATTTTCTGTGTTTTGTTTCCAGTAATTCAAGGTACTTTTGTTGTACCCTAAACTTAGTCCATCCCAGATGCGTCTCTAAGCACTGGCACATGAGACCCCCGCCCCGATTATATTTGACAGTTGGTGTCTTGAAAAATCAGAATAGAAAACCATGATCAATATCGTACTGAAATGCCGAAAATTCCCGCGCCTGTGGACCATGTATATATAAAAGGATTTTTAGGGCAGCAAGAAGCTGATCCGCTCAGTATTTGGGCAGTGGTCTTATGCTTAGTCTGTACTGGAATATTTTGTTCGTGTAATATTGTGTATAAATCCGTAAATGCCTTGACTTTGATGTGAATATTTATCATTTGGATCATTATTTGGATGAAACAAATGTTGAAATGCTCATTATTTTGGTTTCATTTGTGGAATCTCCAAACCTAACAATGGACTCACTAGAATTATACTTCAAAAGATGCCGTTTGTTCGGTGTTTTCTATATTTGTAGTTCATTTCCTTTGAAAGGTGCTGCCATCTATGGAGCAGTGTTATTACTTGCATGTTAGACTCGTGGTGTAGCTAATCAACACACATTAGCCACCATGACCACATACATCCTGCAGTGTTGTCTTCTCTTTACTGTTTCAGTGACCAATGCGAAACTGGTGATTATGGTGCTGACGTGAAACACAGTTTTAACTTTTCAGTATATTTTTTATCGTTTCTGTGTTTTGAAGCTTTCTTGAAAAAGAACGAGAATGCATTCAGTCTTCATGTTTCAAATATGAGGCAGAATGAATTGTTTTGTTTAAATTATCAGCTATTATCCATAGTCTGTAAATTAATTTGTTACTCCTACTCTTACTAAGGGACGCTATAAGAAGAGAGAATAACGTTCAGTCGTAAATAGATTAATTTAGTGATTTTATTGAGTAACTCTGATTCGTCAGTTACATAGTTGCTCAAAAAATTATCCAAGGCTAGTTTTCTGGGCAGATGAAATATTACCCTAACTTCTAGTGGTAATACACCAAAAACACTCGGTTAATTGTTGTTTTAACTAGACTTTAGTTGTGTTGGTGTTTAATAAAGATTGTGATTGTTTACACACTGAACCAATACGTATACGACTACTGGTATATAGAGGACGTGTATTGTAGAAATATACGTATATAGCAATATATGTATTAGGGTTCAAGAAATTAATGTCGCTTTTTTTAGATGATAAAACCCGAACAACTTATATATCAAAACAAAACATTTATTATATGAAATAGACTCCATTCTTATCGATGGTGCTTTTCCATCTTAAAATCAGGTTGTTAATGCCCTGATTAAAGAAATCACTTGGCTTTGAAGCAAAAAACATGTCGATGTCCTCTTTAACACCTTCTACATTAACATACGTTTTCCTATT
>NW_013667543.1:169271-169982 GCF_000517525.1 Limulus polyphemus
AGCGTCTTCAGAGCATCAATATCAATTCCAACATATTGGCCCCTGCCATCACAGTTTTTAAGTCTAAAGTCTCCTGAACGAACTTTGCTGAACCATCGTTGACACTTAAGAACGTTCAAAACATTTTAATAAACTTTTTTGATATTCTTTGTGGCTACATAGGCGTTGTTTCCTTTCTTGTATTCAAACAGCATTACATGCCGAATGTGTGTGTGTCTCGTCGTGTGTCATCACTATAAGGGATTAGACTACACCAAACTTTACACATTATATAGACTACACTAACGTGACGTTTAGGCGGTTCGTTTACCTATTATATGTGATGTACGTTTTTTTTGGGGGGGGGGGAGTTTAATGAAGTGTTCCAAAACACGACATTAATTTCTTGACGACCTAATACTAATGAGTATATGTGTGTGTGGAACATCACACAAAATCATTCGTGTTGTATATCACAAGTGAATTAATCACTAAACATACATCTCGTAGGCAACTTCTGAATGAAGGGAACTATTTTTTCATGATATTAAGATTTGGAAGTATCTGATTAACTGTAGTTGTTGGCATTGAAGCCTGTTATTTTCATCAATCTGGAAGAGCAAGAATGTTGCAGTTTTGACACTAAAATGATTTGCAGGTAATGAATTTGTATGGAAAAGATAAGAGTAATTCATGTCATGATAGCCAAAAAAACACAGTTTCACTTGTTTT
>NW_013667543.1:170055-177110 GCF_000517525.1 Limulus polyphemus
GGCGCTAAGAACATTTCAACTGTGAGTAAGTAAAAATTATCTGTTTCAAATGAAATTCACAAAAATGACAGGTGCCATGACAAACTTAAACTTGGTGTACCCAATGTTTTGTTTGGTTGTGAGTAAATGTTTTGTAGTCATGCAGATTGAAATACTTCTGAATATTTTCTTAACATTTCAGTACAAGTCACAGTTATGTTGCACAAAAATGGAGACTGTGAGCTGGAGAGAAGAAATAACATCTATGTGGTATTTGCCTTGTGCTTTTCTTTAACTAGGTTGATTTGTAGGTGAAAATAGTTAAAAACAGAAACAAGATGTTAGGTTAGTGTTAATGAACTTCCATGTTCAGAGAAACAATATTAGTGTCTACATGATGGAGGACCTAGTAGTTTTTGGTTCCTTGTGAAGGTACCAGAGTTTCCAGTCTTGCCCCCCATTTCTTTCCTACTGCATCTGGACTCTATTTTGTATAAAAAAAAAACAGATAATAGTGAGAGGAATTGGCTGGGATCCAGGATAGTTGTGGACCACTGCCCTCAGAGAGTACAGCTAAAGTGTGGTTAAGTGCCAGACCCAATGAAGCCAAAGGTGAGAGGATACATTGTCTACAAGTGATGTGAGCCTGTAGAAATGTCACTTGACCATGGCAATAGTTTTAACACTCTGCTCCTAAAGGATATATTGATTCTCAACTAACAAGTTTCAGATCATTCTGTATGTGTTGCCAGTAACTCCTGATGTGTTATCAACAACAATGTAGAGTAAATATGCTAAGAGCACTGCCAGGTGGATGGAGGCCTGGGTGCTATATAACCATGAGGATCATAACCAGTAAAATGTAGAGAAGCTCCATCACAGTTGGAGAGAAGTGTGAGCTGGAGAGGACTCAAAAGGCATTTACAAGAGCCTTAGAGACCCTTCACCAGACCAGCATGATGCACCAAATATCCTCTGCTGTGTTAGAAGACCTACTATCAGGATTTCTGTAGGTGAGCCACTCTCCTCATGGTGTGTTTTGTGTGTGTATTTATGTATTTAATGAAAACTATTTATCCCCTTTTAACTAGTTCATTTTGTACTTATGTATCTTATTAAGGGGGTTTCTTTATTGTAATGGCAACTTTACAGATATGCCCAACTATACTTTAGTGCTTAAGACCTCCTGGGCATTGCCCTGCTTTCATTTTGACAGAGCCCATGGATAGAGATGCATTGCTGGATGATGCATTAGACAAAAGAGATCTGACCTAAGGCCACCTTTTGGCTCATTCTGAAGTCACTAACTAAGAAACCATGAGCATCTCTCACCACTATATCACCACAGGGTACTTCAACTGAGCTAGAGATATTGACTAGATCAGACCAGCTCATGATCATCCTATGACAGCAATGCTCAAGGTCCAAATAACATCTAAAGCTGACAGACAAAACTATAAGCATTCACTATTGGACTGCAATGGGGAAAAGTAGAGACATTTCCTGTATCTCCACTTCTTTGCTGATAACCATATTTTCCACCCACAAAGGATTTCCCCAGATCCGAAGTAATCTAGGAAGGAGAAGAAAGTCTCTCTACATCATCTACAAGTATGAGATTGCCAGCTTCAATAATTGGTTTTATATTCCTTACAAGTTGTTGATTTGAACTTTCTTATTTAACCAGAGAAGTAAATCCCTTAGATTTAATTTACTATTCTCAATACATGGGGATGGGGGTGCAACAGTTATTTCAATTTGCTGTTTAGGGTTCAATGTCAGTTCCTTAATTTCTTATATATATATTTATCTTGTTATAACTCCCAAAGTTCAACACTTCATACAACCTTTTACCTTAAACATTGTTATTCTTCTTGATATTTCTTAATACTACTACAAAGGCAAAGAGATGCAACAAATAAGTTAGGTTATTGCATGATGATGTAAAATGGACTCAAAACCCTAACACTTTTTTATAAAACTTTATCATAACATGTGATTTGAATCTCATAGAAAATTTTAAAAATAGGCTTACTTCTTGCTCTTGGGTGGAGTTATGATCTTATTTTTTGACATAAGATTCTAATCAAAAACACTGCTCCATTACAGTTAGTCAGTTCTAAATATTATAGCAGAAACATATTTCAACCTACACAATTTATCCTTGCTTCAGGAGGAAAAGAAAGAAGTGCTATCCTCCCATGTTTTCCAAATTGTTAATTAGTATGTCCAAAAATCACATAACTTTTAATTTCCATTATCTTTCTAAAGAAAAGAGAATATAAAAACCATCTCTCAGTTGAGGCTCTCCCTCACTATAATTATTTTAGCTTATTCTTGTGCCATCAACTACAGTGTATCAATATTCACACATTCTGATGTAGTGCTAACACATGCCAGTAAAATAGTCAAACACATTTCCTGTTACATCTGACTACCAAACCCATAGTCATGCTTAATGTTACAGTACTGCTATCATGAGTTAGAAAACCTACTACATTTGGCATCACCAGGAAATTGCTTGAAATGACAGTGAAACAATAATATTTCCATCTGAGTTTATCACAGTTCAAAACACTCCTTGTACAGTTTCAGAGTACAATTACCCTAATGACTATTGAAAGACAGCTACAGACCTACAAGACCGAAAGTTGTGACCGTGTGTTTATAGATAACTATAAAGTTATACAAACATACCCACAAAAGTCTCAGGTGCAGTCCTTTGGGTAAAGCATCTATCAATGTTTACTTTGAAATTCCATCTGGAAGAGTACAAAAATCATGAGCCATCAAATTGCTCATATCTTCTGTAGGAATAATAATTCAAGGAGAAACTTAAAGTATAGCTCTAAAACACATGTTTCTATATCTACCCTTGTATAGTTAGTTTCTGTATCTACCCTTGTATGGTTAGTTTCTGTATCTACCCTTGTATGGTTAGTTTCTGTATCTACCCTTGTATGGTTAGTTTCTGTATCTACCCTTGTATAGTTAGTTTCTGTATCTACCCTTGTATAGTTAGTTTCTGTATCTACCCTTGTATGGTTAGTTTCTGTATCTACCCTTGTATGTTAGTTTCTGTATCTACCCTTGTATGGTTAGTTTCTGTATCTACCCTTGTATAGTTAGTTTCTGTATCTACCCTTGTATGGTTAGTTTCTGTATCTACCCTTGTATAGTTAGTTTCTGCAGCTATTCTTGTATGTTTAGACAATCAACAATTTAAAAAGCTTTTCTTGTTCTTACAAAAACATCTTTCATTATCATCCTCTGTATTCATTTGTAGACATGAAAAATATCTACTTCAGGCACTTTTCTACCTTTGGTATCAAATATGTATTATGTTTAACAGTTTTGTATTTATCAGGTGGTTGTATAGAGTGTCAATCTATTTTATACAATTGCATTATTTTAATTTGGTATGATTTATCAAACATCTTGTTTCTGTTTTTTAATTTTCAAATATGATATTGCAAGTAACCAAGTATCATTACTTTTCATGTTAAATATTATAGATGAGTTATTTAACTTTGTGTTAGGTGGTATGATTGAACAGCTATGCGAAATACAACGAGCAGATGTTGGACAAGCTCGTCACTGTGCTGATAAAAATGGTATGGTTCGAGCTGCACGGGCTCTCCTATCATCAGTAACACAAGTGTTGATATTAGCTGATACTGTTGTACTCAAACAACTACTGAGTGCAAAAGACAGAGTGAGTATTATGAATAAAAATTACTTTGAGACTTAGCAGATACTTGTGGCATGTCTTTCCATGAGGTATTGATCACATACAAGAGAACTGACATTTAAAGATATGATGTGTGAAACTTTCTTATGTAAATATTTTTAGTAGTCTATACATTTTTTTGGCTTGTTTATTTGCTTACTGTACTAGATAGTCCCATCTAGAAAGCTTCAACACAAGCAAAATGTTCTTTTGTGGACTCAATAAAAATTTTTTTATTGCAAGTATAAATAACTGTATCAAAGAAATGTAGTAAGATTGAATTGTAGTGGAGCTCTAAATGACTTTTTGTTCTTTTGTCACTAGAATTTATTTTCCATTACAAAATTTAAGATGTATACTAATATGCTATAATATACTAATATCTTAATAGTTTGATCCTCAAGAATCTGTGGTTTTACAGGGTCTTTAATATTTTGTATATGTCATATTTTGAAAATATTACCATTTTCAACTACACTGTCACAAATTTTCATTATTTTTAAAGTATAATTAAAATTTATAATGATTTAGTTACATAGTCTATGTCCTCGAAGCTACTATATTTAATAAAAGTACATATCTTTAGTAAGATACATTAATACTTTATACTTTACATATTTCAAAAACTTATTGATATCATCATTAAATATGAAGATACATTCTTTATGTCATTAGTTAGAAAGTAAACTGTTCATTGAGCTATGAGACTTAGTCTATACTTTTACCACTGTTATTCATTGTTAAATATCATTACCTTTATGACATGATGTGGTTGGTTCAAAATGAAATACAGTTATAGTTCAAAGTTTCTTGTGTTTTGAGCTATATCCACAAGTATAATAATATTGTGATCAATGTGTAACACATTCATCCAACATTATTAAGACATTGTAGGTGCATATTTAAGAAATATCTTTGAGTATTACTTCTAGTCAAGTAGTTTATGGGGTTGGAGTAGGTGTGTCTTAAATTCCTCAATGTATTTACTAATTCAGAAAACATTTTCTTATTATAGGTGTCTATTAGTTTGAACAGACTGGAAAATGTGGCTAACTTTACAGAATTTGTGAAAGCTTTCAGCCAGTTTGGTACTGAAATGGTTGAATTAGCTCATTTGTCTGGAGATAGACAAAATGTAAGTGTGTTTGGTATATTACGAAATTTAGTCATACCACACCTTTATAACATATATAAAACTGTTCCAAGTAGCATCATTGTTGAACGTTCTAAGATCTGACGAGCTGCTGCCATTTGAGCTCTTCGGCGTTCTTCTTTCAAATCCTGGGTAAATTAAATTGTAATAGACAATACAAGCATGAAATGTAAATATCAAAATAGAAAGATTATTTAAAATGTTTTAACAAACAAAATTTTAAAAATGCTGAATTCATGTCACTGTTTCTTCAAATAATTAAATAACTTGTAAAAATACAGAGAGAATTCATAAAAGGCATAATAATTGGCCTCATAAAAAATAAGTAAACGCTAACATCCTCCAAGGTAATTATCCTCTTTAAATTTAATTTAACATTTAAAACATCATTAAATGAACAAATATTTTTGAATTTGTATGTTATTTCTAAATATTAATAATTAATTTTAATTAAGAGTTATATGGTCTAATTTAAAATAATTCATGATTAATATTGAAATGATAAACCACAAAAAAGTGATGCACTTAGTGAGTGCAAGTAGGCTTAACATTATGGGCTAGGCTTTTCTTTTTAGTGTCCATTTTTCAACTGGAAAATGTTGAAAAGAAATCTTCTCCTATAAGTATGATTTATACAGTTCTTAAAAATATTACTACTGAAAAACCTTGTGCCAAAAATTTAGCACTCGGGCTATATTCTGTCATATTTTTCCACCTTGATGAAGATGACTACTGTTTTTCACATGTGTTCTCCTTTACCAGAGTATATTTTACCTGGAATAAAAAGGCAAAAAGCAAACACATTGTAAATAAGTCAGAAAACTCTTTATTGAAGACTCAATTATACATCATTTGACAAAATAAAGATTATTATTTCAAATTCTAGTATAATGAACTAATCTAGAACACCTAACTGTATAAGTATTCCAAAATGTGCATTAAAATAAATTATTTAGAACAACAGTTTTCATGCCATGGAAACTTTTGTTCACAGCAATTGAAACATATACTGGACATTTGTCAGCAAACTTGCTTTATTCTCTAACCAAACATCAGTAAAGAGTTGGTTAATAAATGTTTAAGACTAATCTATGTGATATCTAGAGGTAAGTCTTGAATGTAAAGGAGATCACATCAATCTTTCCATGTGACCCTGGCTATCATATGTTTACATTAAGTCAATAACATATATTTTCAGTGATTGTAATATATATATATAAATCTTAATTGCCCATAAGATTTGCTAGAGTAAACTTTTACAAAGACAGGTTTAGAAATGAATGTGATCTCCTTTACATTTCTACAGTAAATTCAGCTATAGCAGGCTAATAAGTATAGTTATTTTGTATTAGGCTATCTCACACAGATCATAAATGTAAGCTTTTATTATAATATGGCATTATACTAAGAAGTGCAAACCATAGATACGGAGTTGAATTAAAATGGTGATCTGCTTTACCCATTCTGTGAACTCCTTTACATGTCTCCAATTATCTGTCTTTATAAATAGATCCTAATTATTGCTCACAGATTTATCTATGTAATTTATCAGTCATTTAAACCTAAAACTACTACCACTCACTCCATTTGAATGTTAGTTATACAGTTAAAGAGATACACACTTGTTATGTAATCCCACTTTCAAGGACTTTTCTTGCAGAAAAATGAGTTGATTTGTGACTAATACATTTCAAATCCACCCTACTATAATCATCTGCACATGATGGAAACTGAATATGGTGGGAAAAGCATTATTCACTCTATATATTCCCCTCTTCAGCAAAATTGAATTAAAGGAGAACATTCAGTGATTTTTATTGAAGAATGCAATTTACTCTTACCCTCTCAGTTATTGATAACAACAAATGTCTTGGCTGTTGTTTATAACGATATAACAAAATGACCTAATTTGAGTATCTACACTAGATATATGCGTAAAGGAGATCACATGCTTAAAAAAACTAATTTTATTACAAGCTCCAAATGAACTTACTCAAAATAACTCTTCATATCATGTTTGGGGTATGATCAAATCAAATTATATACTTCCTGGTTTGATTTTAGACTCTAATTTTTATATTTACTCAAAAATTTTTAATTATTATCTTGAAAAATATACAACCGTAAAGGAGAACACATGATTACAGCGGCATGTTATTTTGTATATTTTTATATGTGAAAAAGTAATGGGAC
>NW_013667543.1:177996-181570 GCF_000517525.1 Limulus polyphemus
TTTGTATATTTTCATATGTGAAAAAGTAATGGGACAATCAGCTTATAAAAAATAAAAAAAAAATAAATGTTTACTAAATAATTACAATAAAGGTTTGAGTCTTACTTACGATTTTTGTGTTATTTCTTTGAAATTAAATTTTTCTGCTGGCGACATGTTTTGAACACCCTATCATTGTACATTTCCTTGGTTTGCTGGAAACACTTAAAACAAACTTCCATCTCTATCATATAGAAATTATTATATGTTTGTGTAAGGTATGTACTCAGAGAAATTTGCCCCAGAACACTGGCGACATCAATTTGGACACTTAGGAAAGATTGGCACTTATTGTTTATGGAGTATTGGTCTTGTGAGTTATATCTATTCTGGAGTCTTCCAGAAATTCGAACAATTCTTTTCAATAGCAATCAACAAAAATCAGAATATATTCTTCTTTTAAATGATCTCTAAAATACAAAACTGAAAGGTAAAACAATCATATTTTTATTATCTCTAAAGCTTAAGACATATACTCTTTCAGACATGCCTAAGACATCCAGAATGTGAAACTGCCCGAGAAAATCGAGACACTGTGTTTCTCCAGATGAGAAGAGCAATGGATCTGGTTCATTTTGTTGTTAAAGATGGAGTCATTCCAGATTTAGCTCCATCCAGTCGAGGCACAACAGAATCACGAAGTAACAGTGGTTCCTGTTCTAAGCATAGCAAAAAATCCAATGTTGTTGCATGGAAGCTACAGGATCTAGACCAGTGCCTCACTGTTCATAATGCTATTAAGAAATTTGAGGTAAAAATACAAGATTTCCATCATGTAAAAAAATTTCAGGAACCTAAAATAAGTCCTTTTTGTTAATATTTTTCAAACACTTGAAGTAGACCTAATGTACATTATTAAAATGAGTTGTCAAATGGACTTTAACTAGAAGTTATTAAATGTAGGGTTCTTTTCAAAACAGCAGTCCTTTTCTTTCCTCAACTGATCTCAGAATAGAATAACATTTTTCATTGTACATAAATGTTATTTGACTGGTAGAGATTAGTCTTCAATATACATTCATCCATACTGTTGTAAGCTATATTTTTAATATTTTAGTTTAGGTGTTTGTTTGCTAGAGAGAGCTAATCATGATGATAATGATGCAATATATCTAGAATGTTTGTGAAAGTTAAGGCCTCTGTAGAAGCTAGTAATTTCAGGCAATATATAAAAACAAGGGAACAATATAAATACAAGGCTTAGTGAAGTAGTCAGTTATTGAGTGGTTAATGAGTACTGAGTGTTCAGTGTGGTCATCGAGTTATTGTGTCTATTCAGTAACTTGATCGATTAGTGAAGAAATTCTGCAAGTTTATTTGTAATTAACATTAATATCTTAATTTCTATTAAAATATTGTTTGTAAACTTAGGCTTACAACTTGAGTCAAATTGAATATAGACTTTAATTGGTAAAAAAACAGAGCGAGGTCTAGTCTACATATTCAAGGGAGATTAACTCTCAGCCCATGTGAACTTGTAAAAACCTCTACATTACTCATTCCCACCAAGAGTGACATTTTCAGATTTTAATGGGGGGCAAGAGGGTAAACTTTATTGATGATTTAGGGGGATGGATTACTTTTAGGTTTTTAAAGGTTACAAAATAAAAATCAGTCTATTTTGGAAGCATTTGCTCTGATTATTCAATAACCATTCAAACAGCACAAACTTCACCTTTTAAATACTTGTATTGTACCTGAAATTAAAAACTGGTATAAAACATGGGGAGGAGCAACTCTTCCTCCCTTAAGTGGCAAGCACCCCTGCTTTCTAAATGCAAGAGGAAAGATGATACAAAAGCTTGACTATGTAAATAAAAACTCTCAGAAATTATCAATGTGGTATGTTATCCTAATTTAAAGTGAGGATTATAAAACGAGTTTTTGATTACTTATTCCTAGTTACAGAGATGTACCTAAGTGTGGAACACCCGAATAAAAATTTAAACATTCCTGAAAATATTTAAATAATGATATATTCTTTTCTAATTATAAAAGGTAAAATATGACATTTTCCAACTGCTACATTTGTTTAATGGCAGTATGCCAAATTCTCATAAAGAATTATTATAAGATCTCATTTTACTTCAATGAAGTTGTTTTGTTTTGTTAGCAAATGTAAGACAATATGAGAAGTAAATTTCTTTTTATAACAGGATATTGTGGAAATGACACGAATGACACTGGTTGGGCCTGCCTACAGAGACCAGTTGACAAGTGCCTTAGATGCAGTGGTGGAGCGCACACAAGACTTCACTGACTCAGCCTACACTTCTCATGAACACAGAGAAAAGATACTTCTACTGTGTGATCGTGCTAAACTAGAGCTAAACCAACTACTTAGAATAGGTGTAGGACTTGTAAGTATTAGTTTTTTGTGGTTAAGCTAAAATAAAAGGATATATTAATATACATAAACTGGTATAAAAAAACATATTTGTCACTCTAACTTGAAGTTAATTGGTGTGTATATGAATTAAAATTTAAAATCGTTTGTCAATCAAATTATGAAAGAAAGAAAAGTTTTATTTTGATTACCATGTTGTTTGTATTTTTTTCAGAATTTCTGGTGCATAATGGAGGGATTTAGATACTTTAGGATTAAAATTTGAAGAAACAATAAATGACCTGTTCCAGATAATAACAAAAAAAAATTATTTTAGCCGGTGTTTTGCCATTGCAACTTCATCAGGGCTAGTATTAGTGTGGAAACAGACAAGCCAAATTCTACAGTTAGTAGGTGATTCTTGATGGAACCACATGTAAACAGTGGATTGGATGGTATCATTGTAAACTGGAAAACATTATTCTAATAAGGAATCTGTGTTATCAAAGTCAAAGATCTTTTTAAAATGACACACGTGCTACTAGCCCTGATGCAGCCACAATGGTAAAACATTGGCTGAAATAAAAAAATTGTTATTATTATTTGAAATTAAAGATCTTTTTTTTTCTAACTTTGTTGCTGAAATATTTTATTATTTTTATTGCAGAATTTTTACTCTGAAACTTGTGAATTTTTAGTAACTTCTAGTTTACATGTACTTATGAAATAGCAGTACAAAGATATATATATATATACACTGAGTGGTCACAAGTAAATAGACACCTAATTTTTCGTCATTTAACTGATTTATGCTAACTAATTTGTGTTCACAGAGCATTACATAAATGAAAATGGTCCGCACACTAATTATCTTGTGTTACAACATGCCTAGAATTCAAGGTTCTCTCGAATTGTCAGATTTTGTTAGAGGAAGGATAGTTAGTCAAGCAGATGGTGGAATAAGTCAGCGGCAAATTTTGCAGAATTTGGGAATCCCGCTTTCAACAGTCAACAGAATCATCGTGCAGTTCAGGAAACACGGCAAGGAAACAACTGAGCAGCGTCCGGGTCGTCCTGGTCCATCGGAGAGGACAAAAAGGACTGTCAAGAAGAGCATCGAAATGGATCCCAAATTAACGACTGCAGAAGTGGCCAAAAAGCTGGTGGGATGAGCCCGAAATCTGTTCAATAGATTCTCCACAGATTGGG
>NW_013667543.1:182453-195684 GCF_000517525.1 Limulus polyphemus
CGAAATATTGGAGGAGGGACTCTTGCCACTTTATTCCTCGGGTATCGTGGACAAGAACACAACGTTGTTCCAGGAAGATGGAGCATCGTGTCACACTGCTAGAAACACCCAAAAGTGGCAGGAAGAAAATGGTGTCCAGAAGTTGGCCTGGCCGAGCCAATCTCCTGATATGAACCATACTCGACCGGCAAGTCAAGAAACAACCAAAAAACCAACTTCAAGAGCAATCTACTCCAAGTTTTGAAGCAAGAGTGGGTGAAAATCTCACAATCTAAAATTGACGAGATGTTCTCACGATGCCCTAAAGGATCAACGAACTCCACGAAGCGAAAGGAAGATCTACTAGATATTAATTAAATTATAAATATATCAATTCATGTGAATATGACTGAAAGTTTTCATTTTTTCTGAAAAGGTGGTGTTTATTTACTTGTGACCACGCTGTGTATATATATATATATATATGTATATAATCCTCTTATAAGCTGGTTAAAGAAAACTGATGTCAGTAGTTGATAGGAAAAAAATCAAAACTAATTTGTAAGAAGCAAAAAATTAACATTAATTAAAGAAATATCTACATAAATATGGTTTGAAAATGATCCTTTGATTTTTCATTTAAGATTTAGATAATAACCATCTTTTTATAGGTGATAAAACTAAGAACAGTGGAAAAGCTTAATAATGAGTATGAAGATGCTATGAATCGAATTTTACAAACTGAAGAAATAGTTGCTTTAATAATATATGACATTGAGACAGCCCATTGACTCACTACTTTACAATAAACCAATATTAGTTTCTGTTTGTTGTTATCATAACATTTCATTTTACACAAAAATAGAATCATTATACATAAAATTTGAAAGTTTTTTTTGTTGAGAATTCATGTATTATATACTATTAAAGCTTCTGCATGAGTTTAAAAGTGAGACATTTCCATAATTCTGTTTCATTTTTTTCTCTGGAGTTTGCTTTCTTTTATCTCTTGTTTCTGTTTTCAACCTCAGTAGCCAGACATTAGCCACACAGAATTAGAGGCACATTTGGTAATATTGCAGACATTTGTGTGAATAAAGGTTTTGTTTTGTTTGTTCACTTGTTTTCCTTTCATTCTTCACTTAACAATCCTCAATCTTTGGCTTGTCTGTCAGACATACCACTGTGTGACAGCTGGACTAGTTAGCAAAAAGTAACATTTTGTTGCCATGACCAAAGGATTATTACTGCAAGATGTGCTTCCTTTTCTATTGACTCTCTATTACAGTTAAGCTTGTAAATTGTTTGATCATGGAATGCAACTAGCTTTCAATGACCATGGAAATCTTACAACAGAGATGAGGCAGCTACAGTAATAGTGAAGACTTGCTCTGATAATATGGCAAGGTCTAGAAGGAGTATTTAATCAGCCAACATGAGAGTGATGTTAACATTCTTGTTATTTTCTTAGGGCAAAGAGTTTGATAGGTGCCTCAATGAGCAAACATAGGCAGCCCTAATTGAAACCTCAAATGTTACTTTGCATATATAAGAGCATAGGACAGTAGGGAAGGGTCATGACTGCAGTGAGTAGGCTGAATGTCCCAAAATGCACTGGGATGATCTCTGTGGGACTCCAAGGTACTTGTGGATAAGCCCTGGCATAGCAAGGCACTATGTGAAGTCACTATTGGCTGAGTAGAATAATGAGATGCATGAGAATAAAGATTTTGTTTAATTGTTTGTTTGTGTTCTTTTTTCTATCCGTGTTCAATTTACTATTTGCTTAACAAGCTTCAACCTGCAATTTTGTGGAACATTTGGTTTTTCTGTTTCATATCACTGGACTTGAATACCAAAACTATATTTATGTACTTTAAAAACTAAAATTATCAGCTTCAGACAGCATGAACTACTATTAATATAATCATAATAAATATATATACAAAACTAAACTAACAAATATATCAGGTAACATCAGTATTTAAAACAGCATGCCATTGCTACAATTTTTAAAAAAAAACATAATTTTGAGAAATTTTTATGTGTTACTTTTAAAATACGAATTAGTGTCTGTAACATTTTTGAATATGTATTGTTATCATAATTAGTAACTGATGTGGTATTTTCAGGTAAAACTGATTTCCCTACAAGTATTAGACAGGCAAACCCACAAAAAACAACAGATTTGATCAAGAAATAATGGAAGTATTTTGTAGTTGATAACTTAACTGAATTTTAAGTTACAGATTGGACACATTTAAATGATAGTGAAAACTATTTAGATGCAACATAAAAATCAGTGTGTATATCTATGTAGACAAGAGGACTACTGCCTCTACTGGATCAGCTTTTCTCCCTCATGACAAATCTCTACCAAATTAGTCACAATGAAAGCCAAATAGAACTGAGCAAAGAAAGTGCATCTTGATTTCAGACATCGCTTTACTTTCTTTGTCTAGTGGACGACATAACCTTGTTACCTCTGTTCCCTGACAACATTGGCTACCTAGCAGAGGATATTCCAATTTTAACTTGTTCATTCCAATGTCAAGATATAGCACTGAAATATCCTTGCAGGCAGAGGACATCATATAACAAGAAAACAAAGGGCTGAAATGATTAGAACAAGATAGCGTTAGACATCCTGAACCATGTTTTGTCGCTATGGCAGTGCAGAAACTATATAATCAATAATTTGGAATGGTAGGGAAAATATGGTATGCCTGCATACCGCACTGGTACTTCAACAAATCATTGGTGGGTCTGTCATTATACAATGAAATGACAAATGCAATAAACTTAATTAAAATTTTTATAGTGGCATTAATATATGATCTTTGGTATTTCAAAACAAAATTCTCTTCAAAGGATTCTTGACCAACACTGACCAAGAACTTGCTTATTTTTACTGCAGGACCAAGCAGGCTCTATCTCACCAAGTGAAGATCTTGAAGCATCCATTCTTCAAACTTTAAGGGCTAGTAAAGATCTTAAACAACAGGTTTGACAGAAACACTTATCATTTTCTTATTGTTAAGTTTGATAAATAAGTGTCTAATGTTGTAACAGATGGTAGGCATTCACTGTGTTTTGATACTCTAGGTACCGGGTTTTATTAGTAATATATTTTACACATAAATAAAAAAAACGTGAAAGGTTCAAAAGCTGAACTAAAGGATAATAATGAGAGATTTGTGAAGATCTATTTAGTAATTAAGTTTGACATGACCAAGAAATAAAAGAAAATTGAGACAAAAGTAGGTAAAACATTTTATTTACCACAAATAAACCATCAAACTTGAAATGTGAATTATGTATTGACAAAGGTGTTAAGAAATAAACACCTTACTCATTTTCTATTTGGTTTTTCTGTTTAATGGTTACTGGACAATGACTTTCCCAAATGGGGAGAAGAGAAACTCTGTACACAGTGCTAAGCTAACTTGATGAATAGTTCTTAAACCTATTGTGTACATGCAGAGATAGAAACATTGAAAACTTTGGTTTCCCTTTTCTGTTAATGGATCTATGTGAATGACTTGGGTGGCTAGCACTCTGGGAAATTTTGTTGGATATTATAATTTCTAAACAATCCTTGTTTTCTCTTAATGTATTGTTCATTGTGAATACAGACAAGTCTTGGGCCTATTTTACAAACTTATGAGACATTTAATAAGGGCAAGATGAATGCATTTGATGGTTGGGCTCATCCTGTTTGTTCATAACTTGTAAAAAAAGTGCAGGAACCCATTCTGAAGTTTTGAAACAATTTAAAAAAAAAGGATATTAAGAAATTGATGAGTTTAATTTCTTACAACTATATATGTAAAAGAAAATGGTTGCAAGAGTCCATGGTAAGTACAAGTAACAATAAGAAGAAATAAGGAAGACTTGTCATTATACATCAACATGAACATTTCAGTTGTAGAATACCACTAAATTAGTCTTACTTGCAAAATTGTTTTGTGATGGTAAATGTCATGAAAAAAACAACACAATTTTGCAGTTATACTGTTATTGTTATGTGATTAGTTCTATAAATGTCAAATAAAATATCTCTAGCAAAACAGTCTACATTCTATTCATTAGTTTGGTTTTATAGACTACTTCCCTGGTACTAATATTGTCTGGCAAACTGATGGTACTAGCGTAAAGTTAAATGTTTTACTTGCACTTTTACTGCAACTTTGTGGTTAATTATTCAATAGAAATTTTATATGAAGGCATTGATCAGATTATGTAAAATGTTCAGTTTAAATCATGAATATTTTTAAAATTGCAACTTTTAAACAGTTTTCATCAACTAAAAAATAAATAGTACAGTTCATAAAAAATGATACAATGTTCCTAAAAATATTTGCAATTTGATTAACAAAACTGTGTGATTTTATGACAGCTGCATGAAAGTGGCAATGATGTATAATATAGGTCAGTCTTAGATAAGTTTCTGAAGCTATGCAAAAAATTCCACTCATGAAATCTATGTGATGAAATATAACTCAAAAGCCTAGAATATTTTCTCCTTTAGTGATTTAAAAAGATTAGATACCATCAGAAACACTACAATATTCATTAGTATAGAACAAAAAAATGCAGTATTTCAACTTAAACTTGCATAATTTGTTAAACAATTTTGTCTAGCTACAAGATACTGCCTTGGATCATGCTGATGAGCTTTTCAAAGTCACAGATGAGGCTGAATTTATGAGCCAACTAAAAAATGCAGCTATTGCTGGTGACCAGGACAGGTTAGAAGAATTTGCTGAAAAATTCAGTGAGCATGCCGACCATGTTCAAGAGGTAGTTAAGCTAAAGTTTTAACTACTATTGAATTAAATGATTCCTCTTCCTCTTCTTAAGTTAATATTGTTCAAAAGTCTTAATTTGTCTTTTTGTTTGTCACAACCAAAGGATTATTAATGAGCTTCTATTTTTTAGCAATTACATAACCTTCTTTTGCAGTTTGTGAGTAAATTTATTATTGTTAAAATCAATGAAATTTTTAAGTTAGTTTGTTTGTAGTTAAGCACAAAGCTACACAATGTGCAATATTTGTGCTGTCAAATTATTAAGAAATGTTAATAGTAATATTATAACTATTCTTCATGATTCTGAAAAGATAGTGTTTAGCATTTGAAAGGAAAAAAATTGCAATTACAGACATGTTTTGTCTTATAATTCACAAATTTTCTTCTTTTTTTTTCAGGTTTGTAAACTGTTACACCATGTTGCCAGCACAGAATCTCTACAAGTTACCTCAAAAAACTTGGATTATTGCTTGAAAATTTATGGAGTTCAGGTTTGAAGTTATTTTTTAAAATAAAATTTATCTCTGTCAAACACATTTTAATTAGTACAGAACAATAGATCCCACCAGCTATAAACTTAGTAGAGCTTTTTCTATTTAGCTGTAATGCAATCTTTGTTATATATTTAGAGTAATTTATTAGTATAATTGCTGAAATAGTTATGAATTCCACCCTTCCATAATGAGTATATAATATAACTTTTTCAATTATATTCATGATATATTCAAAATTTCTATGCAGTTTCTTCATGACATCTTAGTCAACTGGATATCTCATGGTTGTAAACATGTGTCATTTCTTTTATAAAGGTAAAGCTACATACTGCAGGTTTTATTACTAAGTCTCAAGTTATCATATATATATTTCTCTATGGATTTCTTGGAAGGCAGCTAATTCAAACAAACAACACAAAAACCTGTACACCTGGCCTGGCTTAAGACTGTACATAGATCTTTGGTTGAAATGTGTAACCTGTGGATTTGTAGGATATCCGACTTTCTCTGTGTTGACTGAGTATATAAGTTAGGTATTTCCATAGTTTTGTCTCTCAATTCCTCTTGCTAGTTATTTTCCTTTGTTACTGTCTCATGTTTTGTAGCCCTCAACCTCAGAGCCAGATGAAATAGAATTTGTTAACAGAACACTGTATTTTTAGATAAAGAATCTTTATGTTTAAAACTACACTTGTATTTCTTGCTTTCCTATATTCTCTGTGTTCAATTTATTCTTTGCTTAACACTCATGAACTGCATTTTGTGGGAACTTTTGTCTGTTTCTGTTGGACATCTGTGAATACCATAAATTAATTAAAAAGAAACATTTGCCATGACCAAAAAATTTGTTATTCCAAAGTTTATATTTAATGTGCTTCTTTTTCTCTTGACTCTCTGGTAGTATAATGGTTGTAAATCATTCTATCATGAGAAGAGGAACTATGATAGTAGTGAGAACTTTCACCAGCTTAGTGAGAGCATTGTCAGCATTCTCATTCCATCCTTAGGACCAAGAAGTTGAAGGTCACTTCAATGGGAAATCCTGGGCATCCCTAATGTAACTTCAAATAATTCCATCTATTTGCAGGAGCATGGAGTAGTAGAGAAGGGTCATGGTGATCATGAGAAGCCTGAATGTCCCAAGAATTCCTGGGATGGTGTTTATAGCCCACTGTCACAAGATGCAGGGTAAAGATATCATGAGCTGAAGAGAGTGGCAAGATGCAAGTGCTAGATGAAGTGTAGTGCATTTCTTTGCAGTACTGTCAGGTCAAGCAGGTGGAATCTCATCATATTTCAGCAAGAGTAGGAATTAGTCAGGAGCCTGCAAGGACAGCAAGATACACTGAAGATGCTCTGAAACTACATCTGGTGGCTGAAGACACTATAGGATGTGGTTGTAAAGTGTGTCATTATCCTTTATGTCATCACAATGGCAATGATGCCATGCATTATTGCATACTGAGTCATCCAAGATGTGTGTGTCTCTGGGCTTTAAGAAGATGATGAACTTCTGAGAATATCTTGGGTGGATTTTGGCAAAGAAGCAGGCAGTTGGAGCCTGTGGGCACTGCTTAGTAAAGCCAACAGGTCCAAGAAAATAGCAAAGAAGGACTTTAATCATTTCATCAAATGTCTGAAGAAAGTTGTTGCTTGGAATAGATGGATTCAAGGGCAAGTGGTGCAACTGTTGATGCTGTGTATGGACAGTCCAGCACTCATTGCTACTAAGCATTTGGAAAAAAAGTGTGATTCAATGATTGAAATAGTTTTTAATGGGTTGTGCAGCAGGTTCGACCTGTAAAAACCCAAGCAATCTATAAGGCCATGATCAAAGCTTGAAGATGAGGGCCCCAAGAGAATGTGGCCACTTATGCAAATGATTGAAACTCATGATGAGGTGCTCATTGACAAGTTTATTAAGGGGTTACTGAGTGAACTAATGTGGACTTAAGGTCATCTCATATGTTATGGAAGGAGTTTTAGTAGTAGTACAATTTCAAGTTGTCGTGTCAAACTGCATACTTGAGCAAAAGATGAAGTCAACAGCAGTAGAAATTTAAGCTACTTAGAAACAGCTTCCAGGGTCTGTAAAGGCCCCTCAAAGCACAAAAGTCCTAATGCTCCAAATGCCACAAGGCAGAATGGTGAAGAAACTATGGTTCACAATGGGTCAGCAGGATTTCTATCACCAAAGCACCATGATTGCACTACCACTGAAGGTGGAATTGTTCTCTCCAAAGTACTATGGGTATGATAAAAAGAAGTGCCTGCTTCTATTATGACCTACCTGAGCTGTGTGTGTGTGGGAGTGTTCATATCCAGTTATGAGACAGGACCATTTGATGCACACACCTTTCAACTCAACACCACGACAGATACAGGAAGGTCAGTGACAAATAATGGCCGCAGCAGCACCTAATGGTTGAAACTAGTAGAGCCTTTGTTAGATCTGGCCATGAACTTGGGCAAGTGCAGCTGTCATTATACACTAAAGTCAATGTGGCTAGTCCAGAGAACCATTAACTCATGTGATACATGCTGATAACAATACATGTGCATTAAGTTGAGTCCTTTGTAGACATAGGAGCAATCAGAACAACACTCAAACTTGCTGTATATCAGGTAGTCCACGTTAAGTCACTACTTTGGCAAATTAGTATGAACTTCTTTCTAGCAATTGGTGACAAGCTAGACAGAAGTGCATGCTGAGCAAAGGTAGATATCTCTGATTTGAGTTGAGACATTTGTATGTTAGAGAACTGTGAAAACTGTTGTAGTTCAGCAACAAAACTTTCCATTGCCATACAGATTGTGCCCAAGAACAGTAGATTGCATGTATGCACATTAAAAATGATGTGGTAGTTCCATAATGTGCAATTGGTATTCAATTGTGTATTACAGATGCAATCTAGTACATTGTCACATTATACTGCAATGATATAACCAAGGCATGAAGCACACTGATGTCTGTTTGGAAAGTAGTCTTCACTAGTTCAAACAGTGATCTGTCTGAGTATGGGTGTTATACCAGTGCTAGTCTGCAAGTACGGTAACAGAGGTAGAAGTGATGCTGACTATCTATACTACTTGTGTCACGGCCATTCTGCCACATCCAAGAAGGAATGCACAGCTTCCAGAGCATCTGAAGTCTCTAGTGAGAGGTGAGGGAAGCAATTTTGGATTGGTTAAGCAACTCAGAATAGCGTGCAAAGCATGCCAGTGCAAGGAGGTCTGGAGGCATGCCACCCATTAAAATTTTGAAAAATAGGTGCTCTGAGATTGAATTTTGTGCAAATTTTACTATAATTTATTGAAAGTATTAATAATTTTCAAGCACTTCTGTGTGACTCACAAAAATAGCTACTCACTGACACTTATACTCACCATAGCTATAAGAAGCACAAACATGTACACTTGAACATTACACATGTAATTTATTATGCATTGTTATACTGATTCATCCATACTACTGTAAGTCTATCTATTTACCTAGAAACAATTACTGAAGTGCAAGTTAAGGTTTAAAAAGCCCTAGAGTTACTGTGACAAACTGTTGGTCCGGCTGTTGCCCAGTATGCAGGACCTGTTCCAGCACACATGTCTAGTTGAGGACTGGGCAAACAGTCTGAACTCGACACAAAGGAATGAATGCAGAGAATTTCTTAAGGACTTTGTTAGCGGTTGTGTTTATAGAACCAGACAACTCACTGAGTTAGAGAACAGTTACATGTAATTACATAGACATAGGTGATGTAACCCAATAGAATAATTTCCACACAGGTTTCCTCGCAACACCAGAATTATTGAGTGGACATTGGTGGACAGAGTAATATAAAGTTCAGAGAGTGTATGGTTATCTCCAGTGTGATTGTTAAAAAAGTAGGAAGGTACATCAAGGTTCTGTATGGACTTCAGATAGGTGAATGTGTTGATATTCTCTGACACCTTTCTTTACTGTGCAAAGACAAATGTTTAGATGTATTGGAAGGCACTTATTGGTTTAGCACACTGGACCTTGCTTCTGGATATTGACAAGTGAAACTGTATGATGAAAGTAGACCTATCTAATGAAAGCAACAAATCATTTAAACCATGATCATTTATTTTTGCAAAATATCTTTGTTTTTTACAATAATAAATAATTTTGGTTTGTATAGTATATTACCTTTATTAATTAAATACCACAGGATATATGATAAATCAATTAAAGTATACCTTAGACTACTTTCAGTACTCAAGAAGGACTGTATGAATTCTGTGTCATGCCATTTGATCAGAGTAGTAACGTTCCTGCAACTTTTAAGTAGGAGATGGAACATACATTGAGAAGATTACAATGAGAAAGATGTCTTATCTATGTGGATGACATCTTTGGTTGAACAATTCAAGCCACATCTGAGATTCTGAAAATTGTATTCCATTTCATCAAGAATGTAGGCTTGCAATTTTAACCAGGAAAGTGCCTGCTTATGCACATGAAAGTGCAGTTTTTCAGTCACATAGTTGGTAGAGATGGAGTATACAGTGATCCTGCAAAGACTGCAGCTGGGCCTTACATTCTAACACTTTAGAAGTATGCAGGTTTCTGGGCTTTGTATTGTATTATTGATCATTTGTAGCCAATTACTCTAAGAAAGCTGCAACATTCTCTGCATTAACTAAGGTTGATGCACACTTTATATGGATATGGTAATGTGAAGATTCAAGCATGCTTTGGTCAATGTTGGCTTATCATGTCAAGATTGTTCTTTCACACTGGATACAGATGCCATGGGTAATAGAATTGTCATGGTTTTGTCACAAGTACAGGACAAGGTAAAGTATGTGTTTGCACATATGAACCATATGTTGAGTGACCCCAAGTTTTAATACTGTATGAAAAAGGAAGAACTCCTTTCAGTTGTAGTATTTGTCAACAGCTGTATAGAATATATCTTTATTAAGGTATACTCACATAATATTTTTCTAAATTTCCATGCAGTTTCTGCATGTAGTTATAATATTTTAGTTGTTCAGATGTCTCAAATTCATAATTAAGCATGCTCAGTGGAAGTGCTAGCCCATTGGGAACCCAAACAGGAATATTGTTTGACTCCCTCTTTCACACCCTGAAAAAGTACTAATTGCAATCTTTCCACAAACCACAAATACATCATCACAACAATCCACATGCCAATATACTTGTTAAAAATAATTTCTATTCAGGCATTAATACCAACATTGCTAATATCTTTATGCAATCATGCATACTGTGTGTATTTACTGCATTTAGCAACCAACACGTGTGCCCGACTGTGAAGTATCTAGCTGCTGCAATCTTAAGACATCCACCTGTTACCAAGTTATTTATTTTTGGATCTCTTTCATTGAAAACACTTTTTTTTTAAATGATTATAATACCAAAAGAAGCAAAAGTCAAAGTTCTGATGAAAATAATAAAAAACATAATCTCAGTGAATTGGAGGTCCCTTGAACTGCTCAGGGCCCTAAACAATTCTTAGTCTGCTTATGCCTAGTGCCATCATGCAAAGACTACAAACTGCAATTTTTGTTCTTAAGTTTCAAACTAACTTATATTTATATGGACTTCTTGGAATGTAGTTTATTCAAACAGGTAATACACAAACCCATGCACTTGGCATGCCTTACAATTAACTCCACGTAGACCATTGGTTGAAGTATGTAACCTATTGTGGTGAAGGATGGTACCATGTGTTAGCTACCCTTCAGTTAATATGTACATTTTTTTGAAATTTATGTTTTGCTTTCAGTTCAGTTTGGATATAGAGTTGTTCAACTGAACACAAGACTCAGGTCTGTTCATTATGTTAGGCATGTTCTCTTGGAAGGAAGACAACTGCTACTATACTCATGTTATTTTGAGATAGACAGGTGACTTTTCTTTCAGAGAATCAATTAATGACTTGGAATCCACTACCATTATGCTAGTTGAAACACAGATGGCTCGAGTTCACTTGTGTGAAGGGCAGTGTGTAAGCAACTTGGCTGTGTTTGTATTGTTGTTTTTAGTAGCTTAAAGCCAAGTAGCCAGTTTTCCCCTGTTTAGCAAGTTTTTACATAGTTTCATACAACTTTAGATTATGTAGAGTTCTCCTGTAGTGAAATTTAACCTTAGCATAACAGTCCTTTATTTAAGGTTAACTTTATTCTTATTTTAACATGGCAGGGATATTTTTGTTTTAAATCACATAATTAACTTAAATTTCTCTAAACTTTTATCCTTGAATTGTTGAATTGCATCTAATATTGTCAGTAATGTCTTGTTGTTTGTTGTTTTAAACTTTGATATATATATATATATATATATGTTTATATATAATCCATAAGAATGGCAGCAGTGATGTGTCTGGTCACAATTACAAACAATAGAGAGTATAATGTAATAAATTTAAAAGCTCTTTAGCTGTAGGAAAGGAAACTCAACAGTCAACAAATACTGTTGTATAAAAAGTGCTGACTTTTGTTTTACAATAATGACATTTTATGCAAACTCAAAAGTAACAAAAAATAAAAGTAAACTTTTGAATATATATACATTACATTTAAAATTTCTCAAAACTGTTGGATTAAGACATCCTTGTCATTTGAGATATGCCATGTTAAGTTTGAAGTACATAATAAGTGACATACTCCACTGTTTCTCCATGTGTTTATTATGACATTCACTTTATTTGCTAATAGTTGTAGTGATAAAATTGTGCAAGCTTAAAATAGAATAACTTTTATTAAAATATGTTCTCAGTAATATAAAGATTGAAACTTTGTATAAAGGTAACACAATGCCCATTCCTAAATTTGTGAAATCCTTATAATACTTACCCTTGAGAGTTTATTATTTATATGCAAATTCATTGTGATTTTATTTTATAGGTGCTTAATGCTTCTCACACTTTGTGTTTGCATCCAAAAAGTAAGATAGCCAAAGAAAACCTTGATGTTTTCATGGAAGTTTGGCAGTCATTAGTTAACGATGTAGCCTCCATTTCTTCAGAAATAGCAGAATTGTGTCGAGGAAGGATACCCGAGAAACCAGTTTACATGTCACTTCCAAGACCTGGTGTAAGTTATCATTCACAGTCTCTGATCTGAAATTTAATTTTCTATATCTTGAAAAAGTTTTCATGGGTTTTATATCATGTAATAAAATAACTGTTAAAGTATGGGTTTGATTTTTAATCACTTATAAAAAAAACTCTAATTAAAGTTGAATTTTGAAAAAAAATTATTGCTGTTCCTTTTATTATTTATTACATATTTATTTTGACCTTTTTTTTGGCATAATAGCTTTTGTTGAAACAGTATACTGTTTTATGTTCAAAATAGTGTGTGTAAATTTTACTATTATAAAACTTTATTTTTTTAAGATAGTGATAAGAAAATATGTATACTTCATTTAAAGAACTTTTTAATTTCTAGTACTAAACATTTAATAATAAAACTGTAAGTATATTTAATTTTCATTGATGTTTTTATTTATGTTATTAATAGCATTGAATTTTATAGATTATAATGAATGTTGGTGGTTTATGCTTTTCCTACTGAATTACACTTTTATATGCTACATTAATCCATGCTAGTCAGTGTCTGTATTATTTTTATTTCTTTTAGAGACATGGCACTACTAGTAAGCCCTTGAAGCCAGTAAAGCTAGACATGGAGGTAAAACCTCTATATTTCTTTAGCTTGTTTGCCTACCTGTTATCATATTAGCATAATAAGCTTCCTTAGTCAAGTAAAGTTCAGAATTGAGTGCAACTCAGAAGAGATTATTTAATAACTATACTAAATCTGAATTCTGCTGTATCATTAGGATTATTTAGTATTAAAGCTTACTAAGATTAATCATTTACCCTTTAATTTGCTGTGGTTTTCAATCATTAATTTAAAAAAAAAAATTTGTTTTTCCAGTAAAGGTGTGTTACA